>NC_135036.1:11512500-11815000 GCF_051020975.1 Osmia lignaria lignaria | reverse complement strand
CGTGCCGCGTACAAGGATGCTTTCGTGTGGAAGCAGCCCATCCTGGATTCGCAAGTTTAAGGCTAGACGCGCTTCTCCATGCTTGCTCGAGGAATCGACGTGTTGGGCGGAGAGACGTGTACCGGGACTATAATAGATGCAGCATGTATTCTGGTTGTGTTCGCAAACCAATCGACTCCCGTGAAATTTCTCCATCTACCGACTCTGCGAAGATATGAGACGTATCGGTACGTGTGACTGAACTAAATTCGAAATCGAAATTTAAATAATTCAACATAGTACATATTGTCTCATCGTCGGTTGTCTTTATTCAAATTTTTCGTTTTAATTTCAACTACACACAAGTCGAAGAAACTTTTTTAATTTCATCTTTTAAATAGCTACCCTCAAAGTTGCAAGCGTTTCTAAAAGTTTTCTATAAATATTGAGGAATCTTTAAAAAATCTTTTTCGATTTCTTTGACAAATATTGGAAGTACTTGAACCGGGAATTAATTTCGAGGACGGTTCCGTCTGTCCGACCGCCTGGCAGCGTCGTCGTTTAAAGATGTGATTAATAGCAAACATTTGCCAGCTCTGAAATGGTTGATTCAGTTTCTTTAATTATACAGGTGCAAAAGTGATAACGGTGCCGAGGGAGAGCCGGTCGCTAAAGGGAACTCAGCCTCCGGAATCGCTTTGATTCGTCGGGCAACTGTGTTTGATTAGCAAATTCTCGTGAGAAAACGCGGCAGTAAACGTAAAAAAGTTAACCAAGAAGGCGTTGCCTCTCGAAACGCGCGTTTATCCTGGATCCTGTTCGATAAAACGACATTTAAAACTTTTTCAAAATTAATGAATTACTCCCCATCGAAACACAAACAGTGAACGCTAAAGCTCGCAAATTCTTCCGCTTTATATTTATAATACACATAACGGTAGATATTGTAGATAAAGAGGCGTGAAATTGAAGAGACGTGACACGAAACGAATCGGATAACTGAAAAGTCCTTTTGTCGTCGCTAACGACGCAACAATACGAAGCAAACATATTTTGGATTTTGCTTCGTTCCTCCAATGCGTCTGAATAAATTGTTGAAGAGTTATCGGTCCTGTCGGAACATCTGTGACACGGTCAAGCTCATCGACGATGCACGAATCTGCTGCTGGTACAAGAGCTGCTTTCGATCGATGGCTTCGAGTGAAGAAAAACGAGCAACCATGCCACGATTACTGCGAGACCATGCCTGTTGCGGAAGCTAGCCGTCCGTTAACTGCCACGAAACACGAGAAAATCGACGGGAGGCAAGCTGGTAACAACTTGAAGGCTGATGATAATAGGCTGGCTCGTTATTAGGCAGTGATAAGCCGAGCGGTGAGTCGAGAAACGTACGCAAAACGTGCCTTTGATGTTAATGCGATATGCAGATCAGATCGCCCATGTAAATGGGCTAGGACACCCTGAGGATGTCCCAGTTGGTAACTTATTACCCCAACCGTGTCGTTTTAATGATTCCGGAGATCTGCTGCAGATGTTTTCAAAAGCGAATCCCGCTGAGTTTGTGGAATTAGATTACGTGACGATTCCAAGTACCGTCTTGAGTGGATTACAGAAAAAAAGGCTTCACATTTCGCTATTTCTATTTCTATTCTGTGCGAATCAACTCGTTAAAGATAATAATCGATCAAGACTCCTCGTACTCCTCGTCTCTTCTTTCAGCAATCATTGATTTCTAAGGTATTTCCTTTCGATTGTCTTTTAGTATCGTCGCCAGTTTCTCTTCTATCCTCTCTCAAAGAATAGTTGGCGTAAAACGGTTGTTCGTCTAGCCAAGGTCTCGAGCAGAAACAACATCCCAAGGAAAGCTTTCTTCTTACCACCGTACAAATAAAAAAAAAACGAAGAGCAGGAGGAAGAAGAAGGAAGAAAGTCGAGCACGTACAACTGAAAAGGCTCCATGGTAGGTACAGAGTCGCTGGATAGAGTTGGCTCGGTCGAAATGGTAGCAAAGGAAAAAAGAAAAAACGAGAAACAAATTTCACAGGCATTAAGGAAAGAAAGAAGGAAAGTTCGTCGGACCTAACCACCACCAAATGAACTTAGCTAGCTGTAAGTCAGCCGAACCCAAGGGTCGATGGAACACTATGAGGGAGGAAGAGTGTTTATAGCGTGGGATGAGCACGAGAAAGAGAGGGAAACAAGTTTTGGCACCAACTTCTGTCACGTCCCTTCGCACCAGGTAACTCTGTTCCTACACTTATGTGTACAGGGTGTACAATAATATGGTGATATGAGCCAATACGAGATCGCCCTAAACTTTTATATTGATAGATTTCCCTCTTTATTCTTTTCCTCGGCAAAAAGAAGCCTTCGTTGCACCCGAGTCTACATTTATTCATCATTGAAATTATGTCCACATGTTATGGTAGGTCCTGTACAGAACCGTTTGCACTCGTGAATACGTGTGTGTGTGTGTGAAAGTAGCCTCAGCCCAGGAACGTAGTAACATACGGGCCAACCGTACGTTTTCACACATATTGAACCGGAGTATATTTTAACGGAAGAGAGAAGGGGTTGTTCCCTCGTTGCGTCCAGCTACTGGAAGCCTTCCAACCAGCACGAAAAACTAAAACGGTTCGCAAAGTCGGCAGAAATATGGCAACCGTACACCCACGGCACCGTACATCAAATATTACCGAGAGAACGATCCTGCTGTTTGTGGAACGAGCTTGAGAGTTTCGTTATGGAAAAAAGCTCTCTTACTTTACCCAGTTTAATTTTCTTACAATTTTCTAGCGTACAAGGCTGATCTTGTTCTTTGAAGAAGACAACGGAAATGCGAATTAAGGGTTAAATACACATTTTGTTTCGTTATTATCAGTTCGTTGAACTCTTACTTACGTGCAATTCTACGGGAAACCATAGAAACAGCGAGATTCGAGGTTGTAGACAATTCATGAAAGAATTACACCGTGAACTTTCTATTTCCTTGGAGCGAGTCAGACGAAGCTGGAGGGAAGAATTAAGTAAGAGAAAATACCGTCTAGGTGATATGCTTTCCACGAAAACTGTACGGCTTCGCTAGATTTCCCAGGGGAGAGCTTGATAAGGTTTTCCGAAAGCTGAACGTTCAGGCGTAAGTCTTACCGCTTAAGCAAAGGCTTACCTAAACGATTTTTTAAGCTATTTAGACCGATCAGAATCATTAAATTGACAATTTTTTCCTTCTTTCTTTGAACGAATGCAACGTTCGTGTCCATCCATGATCGGTTGCACGTTTTCCACTCGTCTTAATCCGATTACAGTAACGGCCGTGGAAAATATTCGATCGGTTGCGTGACCCTGTGAATAATGCAATTTCGCGACGCGATCCATCACGCCGTGAAACCAATAAACCGCGAGCTAATTCCCTTCCGTTAATTACTCTTTGTCCTCCTCTTTCTTTTTACTCGTTCGTCCATTCTCTCTTTCGAATCGAACCACCTCTGCCCACTGTCTGAACTAGCAGAGTATTTCTGCGTTTCGTAAAATAACCTGGAAACGTCTAATTTTTGAAATTTAATCTCTAATCTATTTACCTTACAATCTAGTAATTGTAAAAGGGAGCAATTATTTCATTAGTCTTATCCTTTATCAGTTTGCGCCGATAAATTTCAGATTAATAAAATTCTTTTTTCGCTGGAAAGTGGCCCTTAAATTATTTAATTATTTAATGGCAACGCTTAAACGAAATATATTCTCGTGTTACCGCAAAGTGACAAGGGTAGAGGAAAATAGTAACCGAGCACGAAGAGTTACGATGCCGACGACTTCAATCTTGCAACTAATTTTCAACCGCTTTATGAAGCCCTTTAGCGTCGCAGGAAATAGCAGACCTTTAATCCCTTCGGGTACGAAGACTTGAAACGTTGAAAGCTTTGAACGAGGAACGTTGATTGCATTCGTCGAAGTTACACGCATATCCGTTTATAGGCGACGCTCTGCTGACACTTGTAGGGATAAGCTTTTCAAATGGGAAAGGATTGATACATTGTAAGAAAAATATTTTCCTCTATGTGTACTACATATAGACTCTGATCTCTAGAATTACTAAACAAATAAATTTATTAAGCGTTTTCAAAATTCTCCATCTTAATTATTCTCATTACGCAGCTTCTACCGTAGAATAGTGAGATCAGTTTTGAAGATGTGATCTGTATTTACGAGCTGATAATTTCAATGAAGCACGAAACTTCGCGACACGTGGTTGAGGAAGACTGATGACTCCTGTCACTTGCCGGCAGCTTCTTCTAACGAATTTCTGCTGAATTTCTGGGAATATCCACCACCTGGAAACAATAAACTTCTTACCTTTGGGTGAGAGATTGTTAGTGAAAAGAATTTATCAGAAGAGTACAAGATCATTAAGCCACTGATTTCTGATACTTGATTCAAATCAATAGCCTTAGTAACGATCTACTAGTGAATCGGCGGCGAACGTGGCGCATGAAGAACGGAAGTAAATTCCGCGAAATAACGATTTCTACGTCGCCTGAAGAAATATCTCCTGCAATTCATTCCACCTATTTTATTGGTTGATTGAAAAAGGTCTCGCGCGCATACACAAAGAAACCAGCTTCAAAAGACAGAGAGAATCAACGATATACGTACATGTCGGACATTAATTTTACTTTCGTTTCTATTCTTTTTGCCTCGCGACAGGCCATCGTATAAGTTTATTGTCGTGCATCGACTGTTCTCTTGTTTTTCCTTTTCCCTTCAACCCCCTTCCGCATACACGCTCGTGCGCCAGATCGTGTTCCACCGATTATTTATGTATCGCTACCGAGTACGGCGTATCGATTGGGAAGACGGTCTCGAACAGTAGGTACGGAATGCGAAATGAAAATTAAGGAACATCACGAAGATTCCACGAAGCTAGTTTCGTTGGTACGCGAAAGTATTTGAACGGTGGTGTGTCTGCGGATAAAATGAATATGCTATTCATTTTGTATATCGAATTTCTGTTATACAGCCCTTAGCCATCGAACTAGGACGACAAAATGAATATCAATTTAATATTTATTAGAATTCGAATTAATGCGGACGAGTGTAATCGTTTAATCCTGAGAGAGAGAGAGAGAGAGAGAGAGCTTTCGTTTTGAATATTGATTGGAACAAATGGGATTTAATATGCACAATGCTTTATTATACATAATCGGATGCACATTTTCATAATAAAATTATAGATTCTGTGTTTTACAGTAAAGTTCAGTTTCTTTTACATGGATTAATAATGGATATTCAAGGTATTTACAATGGAACAACATGTACATACATACACATATCGAATAATTCTCCATCGATCATGATTAAATTCAATGAAAGTGCGAATCTCGAGGGGAGGAGAAAATACTATCCAGATTCTAACGTGTTCGTGGAAAATTGAAATCCATGGGGAAACAGATATAATAGGCAAGACTAATTTTCTCAACTATTTCTCGGCATGACCCTTGGAGGGTATGAGTCGCGTTTATTTTCACAGTCAGCAAATTTCAATGCAATTTGTGGTGCCCATCACGATGCAACCCTCTTCGAGCATTTTCTCTTCCGGCGAGAAAGAAATTACAGATAGGGCCGAACGATTGGAAAGAGCATCGACTTTAACGATGGAATCTCGTGCTTTACTGACGTTTGCGAAGACAAGACATTTATTTTTCCCTCCTGCCAGTAGTGGTACTGTTGTTTCTCCAATCTTTTTCCATCAATATTAAACGTTTGTTCCTTTAGCTTAAGAAAAATGTTTATAATTTAAAACGAAAAATCTCAAGTCCGTCATAATGAGTAATGAGTAATAAGTAATAAGTAAAAGAATTAAATTTCATTGCGAAACCAGATTTCATTATGGCGAAAATTTGAGACTCGACTTTGGAAAGAGTTAATGGAAGAGTTGTTTAATCCCAGAAAATCATTTTCATCACAGTCACGGTGGTTTTTATTTTACTTGAAAAAATTATTTCAAGTTGATGGAAATCGACGATATTGAATAACGAAGCTTTTTAACTCACCGCACTCTGAAATTCTAACTCCGGATACGCTAACAAATTCTCGAGTCTCGTTTGTACGAATCTGAAAGAGCTGCTTCAGGGTTCGTGTTACGAACGAAACTATAGAGTACGAGCAAACAGCGTATTCGAATAAAAGCGCAAACAGCGTGCAACAACGTGGTACAGGTCGAGCGCTATGTATTTGAACGCACGAGAAAATTTCGTAACATTTTTCAGGCTGACATTTGGTGCATGTCAGTTGTAGAATAGCAATCAACAAGACTTTCTCAACAAACATTAAACATTTTCGTTCTAACAAACCCACCTACAACATCAAGAACAATGTTCTGATTAGATTCTACTTAAAAACGGATTGTTTGGAAAACGAATATAGTTCAGGTGATAAAAATACCGCGAATAAAATAGATTATAAAAAAATAGGATATTCTGGATGTGGGTGTACGTCAAAGGCATGGTTGACGAAAAGATTTGATATTGTTTTCTGGAAGGAACACGTACAGTCATAAATTCTGGATCAGCAATGGACGCTGAGAATAGTTTGAGACATTGTGTTTCGCATACACGATTCACGGTGTTCTACTTCGTGGAAATTCGCGATAAGAATTTCCCAGCCTGGTCTCACAGGATGCATTTTGCGTCTCGTCGCGTCGCGCGTCGTCTCAACGTTAAATGCGAGAGAACAGCTTTTCTCGTCACTCTCTGTTCGTTTTTATCATTTGAACAGCAGATATCCTATCAAAGAAAATTTCACAATTCAGGATTTATCTTGTATAAAAGAAAAATTTACTCTTTCTACTATTATTTTATGTTATCGAACCATCGACAGAGATGATTTTCTGGATATTCGAGGATTAAGATAAGGAGAAATTGGGCGAAAAAGGTGAATACACTTAATGAAATTCAGTCGAAAGTGTCGGGAAATGGAAAAGAAAAGGACACCTTCGAAAGGAGGAAAAATATGCAAATAGGAATGAAACGAAACGAGATCAACGTAAATGAGACGCAACGAGGACAACTGTAACAGAGACTATTCTCGAAATTTCGCTGACGATCTTACAAATTTGTTAGTAGAAATACATTTGTTAGCTACCTTTCTATTGGGCAACGAATTACTAGATCGCATCGAAATTCCATGCTTCTACGAACGAATACCTACATACGTACAATCGGTATTCCTAGTGTGAAACTTTCATTAACTCCAGATGTGCAAATTCTCGGCTCCAATTAAATCGCACAGCGATTCTGAATGGGAACTTAATGCGTGGCTGTTTATTTTACAGAGAATTTCGCAGCCATAGTCGTGCACGCGATCGTTATATTATACGCTGTCGAAGTCTGTATCGTTATTAGAGAGCGAAATTATCGTTTCGTTCTACTCTCTCGTTTCACACTTTCGCGAAATTTACATTTTGCCTGAAGCCCGTTTCGTTATAGAGAAATACCTATCGTGTTTTAGATCACTTCGATAGCACTTTAGAACGTTTCAAATGAAACCGTTTCACTGGTTTACTGAATAGTAATTAACGCATTGTCAACTGATGCATATAAAATATAGAAGGACTGTAATTTATTACACGCTTTCCTGAACAAAGTACTCGTTCTTTAATGCGTCAATTATCATGACGGCTACCAGTGTCCGACGTTACGGATGTAATTTGGTTAAGTAGTTAAAAGGTTGAAGACGGAAATTTCTTTAATACCATTAGAATTACACTCTAGTGATTCTAAATGACAGGTTGAAGTGTCTGGTTAGAAAATTAATTCTTTTTACTTCTAACACATCAGGGTCACTAGTGGCTAATATTGCATACACATGTAATTTAGTTAAGTGATTAAAAGGGTGAGGAAGCAAAAAAAAAAATTCTATCCAAATTATTAACATCATGATTTAGATTTTACATTTAATTAAAATAAAAATAATAATTACTTCCAATTGTAAGTTGCAATAAAAACAGTAGATTTTCAGAATGATCGAAAGCATCGTTCCTTCTGGTATCATCGACAAAGCAAACGAGTAGATTTTATTTCGCATAACACCACCATTCGCGATTCTTTCTCCTCATGGTGGAAACTCGTTTTTCGGACGAGCAAGGTATTCGGTTTCAAAGAATTCGTCGAGTCTTGTGTAATCCGGCAGCAGGCGAAATTAGCAGGCGAACAAAAGGGTCTGGCTGGGAATTGAATCAATATCACGGCGGACCACGCTAAACGCCTGTCAAAGGATGCTTTCGGGAGATTGCACGTAACGTGTTTCATCAAAGAATTTGCATCGCCTTTATTTTGTTGCTTTTTTGTTATTCACTCAGTTGCCAGCTAGCTAGCCGAGCCGACTCGACGTCCCAAAAAATATTCACCTACTTTGCATTCAAATATCGTCGAACGCGTGATAATGTTCAGCTTTCAGGGACATTAATCAATATTCAGCTTCTGTATCTCTCTCTTTTATTTTTTATTTTTACACTGCGATCAACGGGTCAGTTCGATTAATTATTCACGCGACTTTTAGTGTGCTTCCTCTTCGAAGCATTATTAAACTTGCTCTATGCACGCGATTCTTAATCAGTTTCGTTAGACTTTTCTCTAACGACGAGCCTCGTGTTTGTTGGACGTTGACCAAAACGAAGGTTCACCTTTTGAAGGGATGATTTTGATTATAACGTATCTCCATTCGAAAAGCCTCCTGTACGTCAATGTAGAAACGTTTTTCTCTTTCTTTACGGATTCTTTTCTTCTCCCGAAGATACATCTTGATAGTTGTACCTTGTCACCGGTTCTCTACGTGACGAGCATCCAATTCGTCTCCTCTTTTCTCCGCTTCGATCCGTCAGCTCTGATTTCCCAGCGTGAAACCGAAGCTTCAAAATCGTTCCGATGCCTTAAGACATTCTTCGTGAAAAACTGACCTGAATATCGGCTTGAATGAAAAAGAAACTAGAGACTGGTTGGAGTTCCTTGAAGCTCACGATCAATTCGAGATCCGTTTGCCAGAAGTTTGATCGTAACGAGAACAATACGCCAGAAGAATTTTGTTTCCCTTTTAATTAGCTCGGAAGAGGAAACCGACACGGACGGACACGCGTTTTAATTGAGAAAGTTTCATTGATCTACTGGCTGAATTCAGGATTAGCAGGACCACGATGTAACGTGGGTGTGTCCAGGAAGTTCTTCGATAGAGAACGTCGCGACGTTTTGAAATTGGAAGTCTTCTTTTTCTCCAAATTTTTTCATCCGTCTATCGAATTTTTCGATCGATTTGATGGTTTTGTTGGAAAATAATGCACATTGTCTTTCTTTTATTTTCCCGTCGTTCACGGTTTGCCATTTGACACGGGACTAGTTTAAATTCGAACGTTTATTTTTGCTGTTTGCTTTGGCCGATCACTTCTATTTTCCGCCACTGAATTTCGCTGAATTTTTTTTTCTGACTGTGCTCTGCTTTTTTTTTTACCATTGTACTCGTTCGCAACTCGTTGCATACCCAATTAATTTTTCCGGTAGAGAGGAGAATGCAATTTCTAGCCTACGTACCGTAAATAATATTTTCATGGTTACCACGCTCATTGTATAGTACACGTCGAGGCATTTAGAAAGGAATAGAAAGGTGATTTAGAAATTGACAATGTCGTTTATTGCTTTCCTTTCAATTTGAATATACTAACGGATTAAATAAAAACTGCGATGTTTGAAATTTTTAATTATTCGGTTAAATTAACACATTCGATGTCCCATGAAATTGTAACGCTTAATTATAGAAAACTTCGCTCGTGCTATATTCGTTTTACTTTCGTTTCATTTTGGCACCATTTTACTGAAAAATTAAACTCTTAATTAAAAGTGTGTATTTGATAAAGGTTACGGAGACCCACTTTATAAATGTTATACGAATAGTTTCCAAAGACACAGAATTAAACACGTTCAGTTTACGAGCTATCCTCTTCGACTATACTAGCTAACGAATCAGAATCGCTTTTATCAGGCTGTCATCGGGATGGATCGGGATGAAATAGCTCGCTGAATTCGCGAATTCACGACTTCGGTGGAGGGTAAAAAAGAAAAGTTGCAGGAAATTTTGTGCAACGTCGTGCCCTGTCAAGTTGGTCGATCGACTAGGACGAACCAACCGGTTGTTCCGTGTTACAGTTGGAACGCGCACAAAAACTCTGCAGTCACCGTGGAAATTTTCGTATCAATAAGGAGGATATTTGTTAAACAACTACCACGGGATTCTCTATCGAATAAACGAAACGGTCCGTCTGTTTGCCGTAGAGACTGCGCGAAATCGAAATCGAAATCGAAATCGGGCAACAAATGAAAGGGGTACAAATATTGACGCTCCCGTTATCCCCTATTATATTTTCACGACGCATTTGGTGTCCGCCGAACGATCGTTCGAGAGTAACAAGAGGAAGGAGGGGAAGGGAAAGTGGAGAAAAAAGAAGAAAAATATTCGGTACACGCGTTGTTCGACGATCGAAACCACTTTTGCTGAAAATCTGTTCAATTTTGCACCGCGATGCACGTTCTGGGATCCGGTTCGCGTAAGACCAATCGAAACAGCTACAGGGGAAAAAGGCTGCAAATTAAGGGGAGCAGCTCGATACATTGGAAAACCGTTTCCACCGTCAGCGTTGCTGTGCAGAATCGGTTTGTCCAATTGAATCTCGGCCCTGTTCAGTGTACAGTGAATGCAAACTTTCTATTGACAACCGGCATACCAACGAAACAGACGTTCTATCCTCGACCCTTCTGCCTCTGCTATTCTCATCGATTATTTAACAAAGTCCCATCAATTATTCACTACTGTGTAATCGTATTGTTCGTCCGAAAGTATTTTAATGCTTAATCTCGTAGTTTTCACTAACGATGCAATTGTGATCTTTACTCCGAACGAGAAAAAAAAGGAGTCTATCGCTTCGGCGCTTCGAGAGAGCTGTGTCTTATGCAAAAGTCTGAACGAGGTGACGCGACGCAATAAAGTCGGCAAAGGGATCGTTTCTCTCCTCCGTCGTTGGTCCACTCAGTAAGTTATTAAAGTGAGAAAACCGGTCGAGGTTTCGGGCCCGGGGTCTGATCGTTCGTTTGGCTCGAATTCGAATTTTAACCCCGTGATTTATATTCGGATAGAGCGAGTCGTTCGTGGAACCTCGTCCGTCTGTTCCCGGTGCTTTCAAAGGCGGGAACCACGGCCGGCGGTGTTTAAGTGCTTTCTGGGAAACTTTCCTTGAGATGCAAATCGCAACGCGCGACGCCACTCGAGAAGAACAGGACAGCAAAGTTAAATTGCGAACGCGGATGGGGAGTCGATTGAAAGCGACACCTAATGAACTGTAATTGTTAGACCGGATAGAGATCGATTCCGGAGCTGGCAATCGTCTGTCGTTTAACTGAACCGATTCAGTATCGAGTTTATTCAACGTTTAAACAGTCTCGCGACGATACACTTGTGTTATCTGTTCAACTGCTCTTATCTGTGAGCTGGCAAGCCGAGAGAAGACGCGTATGGAAAGGTTTAAGGTAGTTTGCGCTAATAGCGGGTCGTTTCGCTGAAAATAAGCCGCACGTTTCCAGGCCTTTCCTTGCAAATGCTTGCCCACCAATTTCATGCTATTTCGTGGTTAAGGGATAAATGTTTGCGAGGAATGCTTATCCTGAAGGATGGGTTAGGTGGCTGGTTCGTGGACGCTTGAGGTTACCGGGGAATCGTGGCATTTTGTGGGCTTGCTATTTAGCTGGTTGTTATCAAACAGTTGGAAATTTCTGAAAATAGGGTAGGAAACTAGTTTCTTAAACTAATGATAAACAAAGATGTTATAAAACAGCGTGCGATTGATGGATTTATCTTTGATTTTACAACATAAATGAAGCTGTATCTTAGCCCGTTTTACGAGGCACTAAAGGAAATATACGTAACCTCCTCACCACAGCCATTTTCCCTCTCAAGTTTTCGAGTCGTTTCTGCGATGTTAATTAAGCTACCGACATCTCTTCTGCTCGAATGCGACGATCCCTGTACCAGCTGCAGCTGCCATTATCGTTTGATACTATAACGACCAAGAAGTTCTCCATACGGCCAAACGGTCGTTAAACAATTCCAAGTGTCTTGTGTGCTTGTTATACCTTCCTCCTATACAAAGATAAACGTAGAAAACACCTGGAGATAGTTTCTTGTTCGAGAAATCATCGAGCATCAACACTCTGACGCGGTTTCAACGTTCGTTTCAACATTCTCACTCGTCCACGACACACACGTTTGTTCTGCTTTTCAATTCGAAACATTTGTCAGCAGTAGGTACTTCTATCCTTCGATCAAACTTCGAAAAGCAAATAGGAGGGACACGGTAAAGGGATAAAGGTTCTTCCAATCTGGACTTGCCATGACGGCAGACCCGTGTCTTCTACCTACATGTTTCTCTATGGAAAGCACTTTCGAATCCGGAATCATAAAAGTTGAACACCGCCTGATATTCGACGGATTCTGAACACATCTGGCCATTGTATCTTGGTGAATGTCGAGGAAGCATCTTCTCTCGGCCCGGCCATTTCCTTTCCAATAGAAAGAGATCCTCCTGCGGTATCGCCATTTTGGTAACAGACCTTATGGTACCACCTTATTGACAACGATGTCTGAACCATGCGTATATGTACCTCTACATAGTCGTAGAAGAAAATATACAAGATTTCTTTGCTTCTCGTTGGTATAAAATACCAACCATGTTTGAGTTAGTTAACTGTTAACATTTTCGTTGTGACAATCAAGGTGTCGAGGTTCGTTCTTCAACGAGATTCATAATTGAATCTTACCGCTCGACGTATCAAGAAATTCGCGAGTTAACGCGTTCTACCGTTCTCCGGCTGTTAGTCAAGGGGATCGTACACGCGTGTACACGGGCCAGCTTCCGCGCCGAGTTTCCAGCACGTTGGAGCACTTACTTAAGGCGCGCACGGTGTCGTATCCTGAGAGATCCTTCAGCCAAGATATGATCCGGTGCGAGGCGAAGCGAAACGGCGTTATCGTCGTGCCATTAGCGCATCCGCGAACGTCAAACTTTGTATATCCGGCACACGCTCGACTTCCCGGCAAGTAGTTACGCAGATAACCGTGCGAGCAGCCCTTGTGGAACGAAGGCTTCCTGGTGCCGCTGGAAAATTTTCGACTACCTTGATGAACGCTCACCAGTTTTCACGAATCTCCCGAGAAATTTCTGATGGAAAACTTCTTTCGTATACCTTGGAAAATTCTTCGTAGGGAAAAGCCGTCGATCTAAAGTAACCTTTTTCCAGATACAGAAATGTTCGGTAATATTTTAAACGGTTTGCTAAAATCGTTGAAAACCCTTTCAATTACCATATTTAACTGGTCTCAGATAGACATAATTATACTTATAGTATCCAATATAATCTCCAACTTTCAGCCATATATCTTGAAACCTTTCAGTTTAAATAGATTTCTAACTTTAAAAGTGTAATGGATGCGCAACTATCTTTTCTAGCTTTTTAACGACTTTTGGTCGATCGTTCTATTTCGAGATTTACCGTTACCGTTATGAAACCGTCACGAGGAAAACTCTGAGATGATTTTTCTGTCTTCCGTAGGTACCGATGTTCGCATTTGAAGGAAGCAATTAATGGAAAGAAAAAAAGGGCGCAAAAACAATGATAGGAAAGTTTGGAACGGCTGATAAACGAAGAGAGAGAAAGAGTTGAAGCGTTCAGGAGAAATGTCGAACGAATGGGGCGACTCGACGGGGTTCGAACGAGGAAATGGAAAACTGCTGGGCGAGATTGCCAGGCGAGTCGAACTCAAAGGCCATGGAAATCTCGCGAATGGAAAGAGCCGCTCAAACTTTTCCCCTCCCTTCCTCTTCCAAACCTATGGCACGAGAAAGGAACGGGAAAAGTGTGCAGCAAGTTTTGCGTGAAAGTTCGGTGAAAAGAAAGCACACAAGATCCATAAACTCACGATCTTTCGTGACACGTGTTAAAGGGACGGACGGTATCCCTTTATCATCGTAGGAAAAAGGGAGGGAAAGAAAAAAGGGGAGAACGAAGTATTTGTTCTTGCGTCGAACACTTGGGACGGAGGTAAAGTAAAGTAAACTAATGTAATTGAGGGACGTTCTCGTATAATTATTTGGCTACAACACTTTGCAGATCAAGAAATTTACAGTGCTTTTACAGTTTCTAGTACACAGTACTTTAGTCGAGTAAATTTGATGCTTGAAAAGATAAAAATTTGTAAATATGTATTCAGGAGTACTGGACGATACACACCGGTCAGACACGTATTCTATCTTCTATCTCAGCAGTAACGTAGAATAATTTCCAATTCCGAAAAGATGGTTGTTAAACGTGAAAGCAAGAAGGCTGTTGACATTGCTCGTTTCTTTGATGCATACAATGGAATCAGAACTTTTGACCTAATTAAAGCAATTCTGAGGAGACGGGTGGTTCACAGTCTGTATAAAGGCAGTGAAAACTCGCTTAATTACCATTCTCCTAGGAACCATCCAAGAGGAAGGATCGTCTTCTCTAAAAACCGCTTACCCAATGACCCGTTTTAACTTTCCTCTTTAATTCTTTGCTCTTACTTTTCTTTCTCGTCTGGGAAATTTTTCTTTTTTAACATTTCCTCTTTTATTCTCTCTCAAACACTTTTGTGAAATTGAACCGTAATTTGATACCAATTCCTCGCTTTTATTTAATTAGAAATAATCGTTATTCGATAAGTACGAGGGAGGTTATTTTGAAAATGTTGAGAATCACGATTATTCACGTGTGTACTAATAAGGCGAAGAAGATTACAATATGATGGGAACTAAACAGATGGAACGAGCCAAAAACATTCTTTTCTTCCATTTCACTGATTGACCAGCTCGTTAAGGTCCAACTATCCTCGACTCGCAACTTTTTAAACATCTTCTAGGAGAGCAACAGAAAGCGGCCATCCTCTTGAAAACAGGTCAGCTGGAGGCTGGAGGAAAAATAAAACTCTCATAGCATATCGGGGCGGGAAAAAGTTTCCCAGTGAGTAATTTCTCGATTCGGAATGTTCAAAAGACAGAGACTTTCGGTTTCGAGCCCGTTGAACGTCGACGCGGTCCGTCAAAGCGAAGAAGAATTGTCGTGAAAGTTGTCTGTTTTATAGACGCGTCGCGTCGCGTCGCGTCGCGTCGCGTCGCGTCGCCACGCTCAAAGCTCCTCTGAACCCTGCTTTCTCCGCGTTCTTTGCTCGCGTGTACGTATATGGGATAAGCACTCGTTATTGCAGCGAGCACTTACCCCGTCTAAGAGTAATTGCAGAATCCTCTGTGGTAGCGTCGGCGGCGGATGCTTTTCACCGCTAATGAAAGGCACTGAAAGGCAAAGGTGCGTGTACCGTCCTGTAGTGTGCTCATCCGATACCTTGTAAATCTACTGGCCCACCGCGCCACGTCACTTGAAAGGAACCACCACGAGGATATCAATTTAATTACCAACGACAATGAACACCGCAGCGGTCCAGGTATCATTCAGCTTCTGACGTGTGTCGCCGAGCATCGACGCTTCCTTTTGGAATCGGTGAGAATTTTTCAAACATTTCTTTTCAAATAAATTCAGAACAAATAACCTTATTGTTCTATATATATAAATAATAGTTATTTCTCGGTCAACAGCGAGCTTTAATTAAACCGATTGAACTGTAAGGGTTGAACGACGATAGCGATGAAAAGCGAAGCCAAACAAGATCACCTCGACTGCACAGGAAATCGTCTCCTGTCTCGACTAGGTAGATACAATATACTCTGAAAACGATGAGATCGTTTCAGGAACACCGACGCGACGCGACGTCCCAAAGAGAAAGGACAATACGAGAAAAAGTTCGACACTGGGCGCTGGTTAATCGGGATCTCAGCGTAATCGGCTTAATTGTAAAGGAGTTTACCTACAGACTTCTCTGTTCCGGAAGCATTTCGAAACTGCTACTTTGCAACGAAACCCGGATGTGTATCGTCGCCGTTTGTAGTCGCAACAGAAAAATCAGGAAACTGAAATAGAGTGACGTCCTAATCAAGTTGTTTTCCGTTACTACTTCGAGACACGGTAACTTTTAAAATATCTACGTCCGAGTTAATCGTGTTATAAAAAATACAAGTAACTCTCAATAGTTTTATAACAGATTAATAATTATTTTGCCATAATATCAACACGAATGACAGTTTAACGAACTTAATGTAAATTTCATGAAAGATACATGAACGCGGGTCGTAAAATCCTGTGATTACGAAAGGTTTATCGATCACCAATGAGGCGTACAGATTTTCCGGCGTTAATTCGTGATTCAAAATCGTCGAATCGTTCACCACTTCGATTTTCCCTTCTTCAGATGAAAATGAGGACAGTGGTGTGAGAAATTAAAAGCAGTCAGAAATTCCAGCTACAACTCGGGGAAGAGGTTTGAGCCGTTTTGTTCGCCATCGTGCCACGGAATATTCCCCAGGGAGTATTCTTCTCGATACTTCCGATTAATCGAGAATCTGTACCTGTATATACGTGTGCGTGTGCACTTTTATCGTTGGAAGTAAACTGAGCAGGCAGTAAAATGATCACACTTTTTCTCTACCGATTTAATCTTAATTTAATAACAAAAAGCTTTTTATTGATTGGAAAATAATAAAAAAAAAGGAAAGAATCAACGGTACGGTGATGTTAATGAATATCTAAAGATATAGTAGTGTGGAACACTCCCGCCTGATATATGATTGATCTAAACTACTTATTGGTACTTGTATACTCGCATACATATACTACTGGTGGCAATTGCAACGTTCTATGGCAGAATTTAACGTATTTTTTATTGATTATTATATCAGATTGTCATATTTTAACGAGATAAAGCGTTTTCAGCCAACAACGTGTTAAAATAAATTTTAAATAAATCCAGCAGACAAAACAATGGCGTTACTTTTGTCTTCAATTTGTTCATTTTAAAATTGTTAATGTCGAGAATGTACCGTGAGAACAAAGTGAAAATCTAAAACGCTCGGTGAAAGGATTACTATTACAAGCTTCATCGTGGTCTGCGTTTTGACTGGAGAATTCACGAACTGAATAATTCGATACCTGAGAGTAATTCACTTGACTGATGCAATTAACGTAATCAACTGGTTTGAACGAAAGCATTCGCGTCGTTTAAGTGACAGTAGAGACGAGTTGTCTGCTCGCAAAACCATGAAAGCTTTGTTGCCACGACGTAATAATATTCGGAATGAAATAACAGCGACGAACTGCGCCATCCAAACTGTGATTCAGCGAAAATTTCATGAAATTTTAATGTCAATTACGGTAACTGACGTCGCGTTTACCGTGCGATTGACCTCGATCACTTAATTATTCATTCGTTCTCGTATAATAGTCACACGAATAAATTTACTAGCGCCATTAATTCGAGAAAATTAGTCGATAGGTTTGCAATTATCGTTAAGCCAATATGTGCTACTGGGTTATTGCCTTCAGCTATGTTAAGTTTGATTTTCTAACGGAAAACAAGAAAGTCTAATAATAAATACGTAATCTTGTGTAGGTATGCATTGTTCAGACTGTGCACTTTGTTGATAACACAGTGAACTTTCGAAACTATTCGTTCCATTCGAAATCAGCTACGAGAGCAGCGAAGCGAGAAGGTAACCGTAACCAAGTGGCAATTTCGAATCGTAGGAAGACAATTTTTTCGCGAACGAGACTTTATTACCGCCTGCAAGAACTTTCTTCCATTAACCACGAAAATGGTCACTCGGTAGAATTAAGAGGCGTTAAAACGTACGCGTACATTGTCTGGCCTCGGCTACAATCTGTGGTTCCCTTACATTCTTTCGAAATGTATTCGGAACGTGACCGGTATCAAATTGCCGGACACGAAGCTGTTTGAATCACAGCCCCGCGGCACGAACCTCGCCATTGTGTGCTACGGAACGAGGAAAGCTTGCCGCCAAAGGCAAGGGAAATTAATACCAATCATTATCGCGCTTTTCCGCGATATACACTGCCAGACGCAACACAACAGAACCACCAACGAAAGGATATTTATCACGAGCAAGGAGCAGAGGGGTTGCTCTCCCTTTGTGCGGTCACGCAATTACGCGAACAACCGCGACCAAACGAAAGTCATTAACGAGTCCGATTTCACAGGGAGGATGCTTCCTTTTTTCTTTTCTCTTTTTTCTTTTTTTTTACTTTCTCTTCTTTTTTTTTTAAGAATCGATTCCGAACAGGATTTTTTCAACATCTCTGCTTCTATAATAAATCTGCTTCTTTATCAAATTGAAAAGTGTTTATTAAATTTATGTCAATGACAAATTGTTAGACAGCTTCCTTGATATACACATATGCGCTGTAAAATTTTCGTCGTCCAGCTATTTCGTTAACGTTGTAATAAATGTAAAAAACTAAGGAACATGGCTCCCGACTGTGATTCATCTCGGGCAGACGTTCTATCTCCATCGCAAGATCGACGTTATTCCCGTGAGTAGCGCTTAAAACTGGGTCACCGTGATATGTCCGTTACTTATTTCATAAGTAGCTTACCGAGATGCGGCGGATCTGACGTGAAACTTGAAATTTTGTTGGTAACCGGTACTTCCATCAACTCTGATGCCTCGTCTATCTTGGCGTCTTAGAACTTTTGGTCGACGGACATTTCCGAAATTAACTAGAAGCAGGTTTCCATATAGGAGAAATTTTACCCCCTATGTATCTTAGCTAATTTTGCATCTTCCACAAAAATATGCTTGAACTAGCACAATTTCACTATTAGGGAAATGTGTCAGAAGGTCTTATTCATCGTAAAATCCTCGAGTCTCATCAGCAGCTTTTTATTTTCCAGGAATATCGCACAAGAAGCAATAAGTCAGAGCTCCACCCTGAGGAGAAGGGTTCACTGTACCTCCCTGTTCTTAGTAGTACAAAGACGTAGAGAGAGAAATAGGTGAATAGAAAGTGAGATAGAGAGGGAAAGATGCCATTCTCTCGATTACTCGGTGCGTCAGCGTGACATTTAATCTCGCACAAGAGCTATTGACATTTCGATGGCCGACCTGCCGGGATATCTGGTATTTGCGTTTCCGGCTTGCATCCCGCGCTCGAGAGGATCGTCCCGGCAGAGTGAGCGCGCACAATGAATCGCGTGAATCACTTCCGAGTATTTAATTATTCAGTTCACGTGTTACCAAACAAGCAGGCCGATTTACAGCAATCTCCGTGATCGTTTTTCACCAACGCGACGCGACGCGACTTCACAGTTATCAATTGGCCTGGGTAGCTATTATTTCTCGATTTCATGCTTGGCCAGTAATTTTTATTGTATTGGTCTAATTTTCATCTTCTAGTGATTCTAGTATAATAATACTCATCAAGTGTTTTTCACGAGTCTAACTTTGGTCGACTTTGGAAAGCGGCAATATGTCAAGAATCGAGATTGGGGGGGGCTATATCTAGCTTATACAGTGATGGCCACCTAAAAGTATCCAACAAGGGATCGAATAGCTGACGTTGGTTATCGAACATTTTTGCCAACCGATGCCTGTTACGATGCCGTGAAAAAGTCAATTCCAACGTTCTTCTTTCACGATAGATGTCTCGTTAGCAAACAACTAGTATCCCGCCGTGGGTTTCCGAGTTTATTCCTCAACATTTTCCACGATGTAATTGGACGACGCTGAAGCTTCATAAAGCACACCGATACAGCACACTGTTTTCGGTGTGTGTACGCCTCGCGTCGCAACGGAGAACGCGTAATTGAGTTTCCTCGGGTAATTTAATAATATCATAATATTATTCTTTGACGGTGGAAAAGAATAGTATACCTGAGACGATGCTTCATCGAATATTGCCTAGCGTTAAATTCTTACAAGGAATCTTATAACCAAGCATTCCTCTTCGACTTTGATGAAACTTGGAGAGAAAAAGAAACATTCTACATGGAACGGTACACTAATAAATAATGATAATTCTCGTAGACCAAGCTTCTCTAAATTGGCTTTCAAAACTCGTACGCCATACGTCTTTCTAACCACGTTTCTTGCTTCGTCATTCAGCTGAATCTCCACCGGTGTATAAGTTCGGCTCCAAGATCTGGCTATTTATATTCTCCAGCTATACATATATCGTATTTTCTGTGTGCCACAGATCCGTGTTTCTTTTGTGTCGTGTTCTTTCGTCTAAAATGGCGTGAATCAAATTCTCAAAGAAATATGACAGAAAAGTTTTCACAAAACCCGAGTCTTTCGACAGAATATAATTTCTGTTCACTTTGAAATTTCTTTAAAGTAAAAATCTTCCTGATCGAATGGAAAAGAGTGATGAATAATTTTGCGAGTGGAAAGATTGCAGAAAATGAGAAGACAAATGGTTTGCGTCGGTTAGGTCAAAGTAATTTCCATGACACGAAACACAAGGCCTCATTTTTACGCTCTTGTCGGCCACAGAAATTGAATTATCCACGGGGTTCCATGGTGTACGATGGAGGTGACGCGATTATATTGCATAATACACCAGGTGGAACGCAATTATCGACAGCCGGCGAGGGATAGACGGTTATTTTAACGCCATTCGGTTCGTCGTTTTTCATCCGGACCACTTTCACAATTGGATTAGAATCTGGTTGATGAAGAGGTGGAGGAGGGTGAAAGATGGAAAGGGAGTGATTGTAATTTAATTTGGAGTGTAAGGTCGAGCCATTGGGGTCATAAAATTCTGGTATAGTTCATTAATCCGTCTGCCAGCAGCTTCATTGAATTAATCAACTCCTATCTTTTTTCTCCTTTCACCGTACTCAGTAAAAAGGACCTTATTATTTTGTCATCAGCGGTTGTATTTTATAGTCTGTCAGCTTCGAGTAAAGGTGGCTGATCGGAAACCGCTGTCAACCGTTCGACTTCGAGCGAGGTGAAACCTAGTCAATCTTAACGCGACCGCCGAGGGATGCGGATCTACCTATCAAACGTACGTATACTTTTCATTTATTTTACGAGTTTATTCAATTTACTTTAGTTATTTACTTATAAGGGGTTGAAATTTATGATTTTATTCTTCTTCTGGGCCTTAGCTGATCATCCCTTATCTGTATATTTTACAATTGGTTTACAAATGAAAACTTTAATTATAATTTAATTTTTTTTTTATTAAAAGTAAAAAAAAGCTTCCTGGTGCGCATATATTTACATATAAAAATACATATGCTGTCCCCTTGGTTTCCGCTTCCCTTCTCCCCGAATATCCGTGGCTCCCGTAGCTAACTGGTCCAACTTTCATTACCGTACATGCCTACGTATGAGGGGATCCAGACCATTTGAATGTTTCCTCCAGCAGGAGACGATTCCTGCAAAAAGTAGTTTCAGTTTCGACCATTGCGTCATCTATACAAGAAGGGTGGAAACTACAAGACAACATACCGACCGATTTTCCGAGATAGCGAAATACTATTTTATTAACTGCCAAGGGGTCGATCGATAAATCGGTAAGTGTTTTCCGCTGTTTTTCAATAGACAGTGCTAGTATTCTCCTGTAGTGTGATCCAGATGTGACTGGACAGTGCTTCGGGGTCCCTAACACCCCAAGATGATAACAGGTCGGTATACAGAGAGTACCGTCGATGCATCGGGGTCCCTAACACCCCAAGATGATATCAGGTCGGCATACAGAGTCCTTTGGGGTCTCTAACACCCCAAGATGATATCAGGTCGGTATAAAGAGTACTTTGGGGTCCCTAATACCCCAAGATGGTATCAGGTCGGTATACAGATTACTTTGGGGTCCCTAACACCCCAAGATAGTATCAGGTCGGTGTACAGATTACTTTGGGGTCCCTAACACCCCAAGATGATAACAGGTCGGTATACAAAGAGTACCGTCGATGCATCGCGGTCCCTAACACCCCAAGATGATATCAGGTCGGCATACAGAGTCCTTTGGGGTCTCTAACACCCCAAGATAGTATCAGGTCGGTATACAGATTACTTTGGGGTCCCTAACACCCCAAGATGGTATCAGGTCGGCATACAGAGTACTTTGGGGTCCCTAACACCCCAAGATGGTATCAGGTCGGCATACAGGATACTTTGGGGTCCCTAACACCCCAAGATGGTATCAGGTCGGTATACAGAGTACTTTGGGGTCCCTAACACCCCAGGATAATATCAGGTCGGTATACAGATTACTTTGGGGTCCCTAACACCCCAAGATGGTATCAGGTCGGTATACAGAGTACTTTGGGGTCCCTAACACCCCAAGATGATATCAGGTCGGTATACAGATTACGTTGGGGTCCCTAACACCCCAAGATGATATCAGGTCGGTATAAAGAGTACTTTGGGGTCCCTAACACCCCAAGATGGTATCAGGTCGGTATACAGATTACTTTGGGGTCCGTAACACCCCAAGATGGTATCAGGTCGGCATACAGATTACTTTGGGGTCCCTAACACCCCAAGATGATATCGGGTTGGTATACAGAGAGCGCCATCGATGCATCGGGGTCCCTAACATCCCAAGATGATACCAGGTCGGTATACAGAGAGCTTCGGGGTCCCTAACACCCCAAGATGATTTCAGGTCGGTAAACAGAGAGCACCACCAATGCATCGGGGTCACCGATAGCCCGGATGGTAAAATGTTAGTATGCGGTACCACCCGTGCTTCGGGGTCCCTAACACTCCGAAACCGCAACATTGTTGCAGCCTTCCTTACATTGCATCCCTTACATCTCTGTACCCTTTATATCTCTGTATCCCTTACATCTTTGTACCCTTCATATCCCTGTATCCCCTACATCTCTGTACCCTTTACATCTCTGTATCCCTTACATCTCTGTACCCTTCACATCTTTGTATCCCTCACACTCCTGAATTCTCCCTGCATCTCTTGTATCCTTTCAACCCTTATAACAAAAATATATTAT
Source organism: Osmia lignaria lignaria (assembly GCF_051020975.1). Taxonomy (NCBI): domain Eukaryota; kingdom Metazoa; phylum Arthropoda; class Insecta; order Hymenoptera; family Megachilidae; genus Osmia; species Osmia lignaria. The sequence continues at coordinate 11,792,044 of NC_135036.1, read as the reverse complement.
AAATATATTATAATTGAAATGCTTATGGCCACTGGTTGGAGTAAAGGTAAGTAAAGGTAATTAAAGGTAAGTAAAGGTAAGTAAAGGTAAGTAAAGGTAAGTAAAGTCTTGTGATAAATAATTTTAAATTTTAATTTTGGAAAAATTTAGTTCCTTTTTTGCCACCAGAGGGCGCTGATTCGACGTCGAGAATTTAGTTCGCATTTTTGCCGCTAGAGGGCCAAAATTCCTGCAAGCTTTAGTTCCTTTTTCTGAAACCAGATGGCGCTGATTCGACGTCGAGATTTTAGTTCACATTTTCGCCGCTAGAGGGCCAAAATTCCTGCAAGCTTTAGTTCCTTTTTCTGAAACCAGGTGGCGCTGATTCGACGTCGAGATTTTAGTTCACATTTTTGCCGCTAGAGGGCCAAAATTCCTGCAAGCTTTAGTTCCTTTTTCTGAAACCAGATGGCGCTGAATCGACGTCGAGATTTTAGTTCGCATTTTTGCCGCTAGAGGGCCAAAATTCCTGCAAGCTTTAGTTCCTTTTTCTGAACCCAGATGGCGCTGATTCGACGTCGAGATTTTAGTTCACATTTTTGCCGCTAGAGGGCCAATATTTTTGCATGATTTAGTTCTTTTTTCTACCGCCAGGAGGCGCTATGATGGAATGCTTACAAAAAGGATGCAAGGATGTAAGGGATGCAGGGATGTAAGGAATGCAAGGAATGCTGGAATGTAAGGGATGCAGGAATGTAAGGGATGCAAGGAATGCAAAGGATGTAAGGAATGCATGGATGTACGGAATGCAAGGGATGTAAGGAATGCAAGGGATGTAAGGAATGCAAGGGATGTAAGGAATGCAGGGATGTAAGGAGTGCCGGGATGTAAGGAATGCAGGGATGTATGGAATCTAGGGATGTAAGGAATGCAGGAATGTAAGGAAAGCAGCGGTGTAAAGGATTTTTTTTTTTTTTTAACGTGGGGAAATCTTGCATAAGACCCCTCACCGACCCATGGGGCAGGGTGGCGGTGGAGTGTCAGATTCCTACTGACTAAAACCCCACGGCGACCGACACTGGCGCTAATGAAGTGGTCATCATTCCACGAACGGCTTAAAATTATCGCAAATAATGTTTACTTAGAATTTTTAACAAAAATTTGATGCTCGATCGATACTATCACAGACATGTTTCCGCGTTATTAAAAGGAAGTATATATATATATATATATCCTTTTATCCTTCTTTATCTCTGTAAATAATGCAGGTTTATAAGGGGTGCAGAGATGTAAAGGAATCAAGGATGAAAAGGATGCACACGGGAGCAATAAAATCAATACGTTCGTCCTTCTAATGAGTTTATTCAGTAAGTTAATAAAATAAATACAGCAAATTAAATGAACAATAGGGTATAGTTTTTGATATCGCAGCAATCTGTTGTTACCATCAAAGTGCGTTGTACTGTTGTAGTACGAAGTGTTTCTGATTTTTACACTAGGATAAAGCAGATGGCGTTCGTTCTCATGGCAGAAATTTACGACCCTTTGAGAACAAAGGCATGTCCAGTCTTCTACTATCTGTAGTCCCTGTGTATCTGTAGTCACTGGCTGTTTTGGAAAGTCGGTGGGTAAGTCGTCAAGTAGCTTCGCCCACCCTTATATAGATGGAAGTGGGATCGAATTTCGAAAATATTTCATTTATGACGGTATTTTCACACGCTTCTACGAGTTTTGGAATTGCAAACGGACACAGATAACGGCACACATAATAAAGCTCTTTTGTATAATTAGTTTAGACAACTACATTCTACTTAGTACAACTATGTAAACGATATTATTTCATAAAATATTTTTCAATAAATAAAAAAAGTTGGAATGTCAAATGACAGCAGCCGTTGTGCAGTTTTCGCGTATCCTTCCGCAAAATATTCGCGTGTGGATAGGGTGAGGGATCATAGCCGTCGGTGGTTGTGTATCCGAGAACTGTAGCCTGGGAAATTAAATTTCCCATGGTGGTGTGAGCGAGCACGGTATGAACGACGCGCGACTACCGGTTCTCGACGGACGGCTGCATTGCAGTCAGTGGTTTGGCAATCCAACTGCGATCGGATCGATGAGTATTTCACCATGAACCGTGACTACAGATTCAACAAGACTAGACATGCCTTTGTTTTTAAGGGGTTTTCAATCTGTGCCTTGAGAACAAACGCCATTTGCTCGATGCTAGTACCCACTAAAACCAACCTGGTGACCTTCACTGACGTTGCTGGGAGGCTTCGGGACCTTAATTCCCACCTTAAATGCCGGTGACGGCCTCTCCTCGTGATCGCCCTCGCTCCGGACGCCTGCTGGGATGTAATGGATGCAGAGATGCAAGGAATGTAAGAGATGCACAGATAGATTTTGATGTATATTATGTTTATAATTTGTTAAAGATCCAATAGTAATTGAATTAAACAGTTATTGAATAAACAAGGTACAAAGTGTGTTCCGAAACAGTGAAATCAATCTTACCCTGTGTATTAGCAATACTTAAACAATCCTTGTTACTACAACAGTTGCTCGACTCTGGCAAACATCTTGCAGCTGTTTGCGCCCATCGAAAGCCAAGACGGCACTGTTGATGGTGGTACACTTTTATAGGAGAAATTTTACCAAGCAGATTATTTGTAAACATTGTACGTTCGAAAAGAGACAAAATATATTTTGGTACACTTCTATTTTATCTGAAACATAAAGTAAGAAGTAAAATAGGAAAATTGTTTAGATCGGGATCTCGTTAATTGTGACACTTTCGTGTGAACAATAATTATACTAACCGTTACCGTGACTACGATATTTGCTTTGTATTCAAAGATAATATTATAAAATACATTCGCGTATCCAGGTTTGTGTATACCAAAAATGTGATGGAAAATTTAAACTTAAAATCCATCCAGATAACGAGATACCGTGGTCTCTTGGTGCATAAATAAAGATTGTGTATTTTACGCGTTTCCCGAGACTGATTCGTGCTTGAAATTCATGTATGCGTTGCTCGTACGTACGAGGCCGAGAGAAATTTTTCAAGAATCTGCGGTTCCGCTGGAAATAAAAAACGGAAGTCCATAGATCCGGACAAAATACTATTAATTACAGTTTTTCGATTCAACTGATCCATGTTTTCCGTAGCAAAACTTTTCATTTATCCTGGAACGACAAAACCGTATGACTCGGAATGTAATTTTTCATTTCCATCTTCTAAACACATGAATTTAGTAATCGGTTTGCATGAAATAAATAACAGAAAGCATACGGGAGATGCTTGAAAGCAATTCGATTCTCGGAAAGGCATCTTGACCGTGGAAAACGCATTTGCAGAAAAACTTTTTTTCCACGTTGCTCGCAAGAGAAGGAGAAAAAGATGGAATGAAAAGGGGTGGGTATTCTGGCGTTGGCGAAGGTTCGTAACCACCCCCGTCGGCCGTGCTATTTCCCGGCATTGTTCTTGATTTACGAGCCCCCCGGCGGTTCTTCTTTCGGTCGCTAATTAACGAGGGGCCCGACTGAATTCGCGACTGTAACTCAGGAAAATTTAGCGGCACCGAGATAACGCCACTCGCTATCCGCGTGTGTAGGAACAAAGGATGCCGGGAGTCGTGCATTCTTGCATTCAAATGCAATGATAAAGAAATCTTAATTACGCCGACGCTCAGACGCTCTACGTCCCTGACGCGATGCATTATGATTATGGTTATGCTGTATCCTCGAACGAAACGTTTGCTAACAATTTCGATGGTGTCTACTGTTCAATGTTGTACGTGTAGAATTTTTCTTTCTATGGTCACCATTAATACACAGCGACGATTTAATGGTGGGTGACCGTTACGTTAGTCAGGCTCAACATCAAAAGGGTAAATTTTATGCAGACACGAAGGCTCTTCTCTCGTTCGATTCGACAAGGGTTCCAAAGAAAGTAAGGGCGGCAGGGAATGGCAGGGAAGAGCAGAGAGCGAGCTATACGGAAAATGGCTCTGACCGCTAATCCAATCGGCTTTCGCGAGAATTAAGGCTGCTCTTTTCCGGCGTTCGCGCGTGCATCCAATTTGACGCTTACGTAATTAACGCCGTCTACATCCAGCCAATCAACTTACACGCGTAATTGACGCAGCACCAGTTCGAATAGGTCGCATCCTTAATTTTCGATTAATTCCTTTGATCGATGAACAAAAAGGTATTAGGAAAAAAAACTGATAGATCGCGTGAAGAACGTTGCTCTTTGTTCGACGAACAACGTGCAAATTTTGTCGGATTATTTGAGATTAAGCGACGAACTTTTAATTGTATTGTGTTTCGTGGCGGAATGTTTAATCAGCGGCGGGAAAACGTGGAACAACCTAGCACTTTTCATCGATGGTAATGCGATTAGCTGAAAGTAATCAGACAGCATGGGACTGAATTTTCACTGAATTTCGATCAAGACATTAAAAATAACAGACTTTATCTTTAATCCTTGAGTGGATACCGTTTATATTTTAGCTACATGCTTATTTATGTATAAATTAGTGCTTAAGGGTCAATATTTCACACAATATTAACGTTGGTTTGATGCTGAGAGCACGGGACGCAAAATATAGAATTTGATTATTGCAATAAGTAGATAGCCCAAAACCCCTTTGGACCCTCTACTTGCTTTTCCCTATTTCTCCCTTATTTTCTCCGACACTTTGTCACTTTCTCTTCTCTTTCCCTTCCTCTAATAAAACCCTTTGACCTTTCAGCCGCCCTTTTCTATCCCGGAAACTTTTCTCCTCCCTTTTTTCCTAACTATTTCACTCTTCATGCTTTTCCTCACCTTTCTGCCGCTCTCCATTTCCTTCGTTCTACTTCTCTGACCCTTTTTTCTCTTGAAAAAATTGTTAATATCGGTCTCTGTTATTCAACAGGACAGGTTGAAATTTCGATAATGCTTTCGAGGCGAACACAATCGCATTCGCCCTAACAAGCGGTACATTCGAAGGGACTCGACTATTTTTAGTATTTCCATTTCGTGCAGGATTAAAGTCGAGTGGGAGAAGGTAGAGTCTGGGGCGAGAAGCTTGCACTTTAACTGTCACAAAGGGGATTTTCCAAGTAATCTGTCGGATAAAAGTTATTTCCGTTTTGCTGGGAAACGCGATTCATGCAGCGAGACAACGGGGAAATTTTCGTGCATTAAGGTGGTCGCCTGCTTGTGAATTATATTTGCGAATCGAGCGGGTACTTTGTGATTCCATTCCCATTCTCCCATATTAATTTATTGTGTGTTACGATATTTCAAGAACGTACAAGCAGTTTTTGAGCAGATGATACAGCAAGTACAGTAAAATAATCTAACGATGGTTGCAGAAAAGAATTTATTGAATCTTTCTCGTTTCTTGCACTGTTAAATGTTCTAGAAATATACTGCAACAAAGTATTAACTACGCAACGATGAAAAAGAAAGGATTCTAAAAACCCTTTTAACAATTTCATTAAAAATTAATTGCACGAAGCATTTTTGCAAATAAAAAAGAGAAGAAGAATCTTCTAGGTGGTTATCGAACGATTATTCTATACAAAGAGGAAACAGAAGCGGAAGCAAAGCAATTTTGCCAGGTCCAGCGTATCTGATTGCTTCAGTTAGCAACGGACAACGTGGTGGTTCGAAAAGGGGATGCTTTAACGCCGTTGAAGGGTAACTCTGCAAACAGTGTATACGGGACCTTCGCGGCGGTGCACTTAAGGGCTTCACAGAGTTATGTGGCAAGGGGGTTAGACGGTCCGGGCCAACGGGGGTAAGAGTATCGCCAGTGGAGTTGAACAAGGTAATGGATGGCTCATAACCAAGTTACTTACGTACCGCAGCCTTTGCTTGCGTCTTGCATCGACTCGTCTACCCCTTCTTCACCCATTCCCTTTCTATACTTCACCCTCCTCTATCTAGCGAGAGAGCTTGCAAAAATTCGTGTCAATGTTTACGTTCGTGCCGCGAGATAATGTGGCTGTCTCGTCTTGCTTTGAATACCCTGTTTCTCTATCCCTCGCTTACCCTTGTTCTTGCTTCGACATCGTTCTCTTGGAAATTTCAACGTGTATCTTCCCCTAAGATTTGATAAACAAGATACAGAATTTCATTCTTTTTACCGATACTCGAGGTGAATCATAAGTGATTCGTTTTTGCTACTTATGTATCCCCCTATAGTGTAGCTTATCACTCTTTGAATAATTTGAATAATCAAGCTATTGAATAATCAGACGATTATTCAAACCGCGGTTGAATAATTATGTTAAGTAATTATAATGTAATTCATTTCGGCGTGAATTTGCAGTTCCATTATCTAAGGGTTGTATCCCTGTACGCGACGACGTGACGTATGAATTTTTCTCTCGCATTCACGCACCGTGCTGGAAATAAAACGACGCTTATAACGAGTTGAAAGCACTACTTAAGAGGACAATTTAAAAAAATACTGAGCTACACTTCTGGAAAGTAAATTCTTTTGATAATAAAAAGAACAAGAATCTTCTCGGTCTCTAATATGAAACTTTATTCGAACTGGTCGTAATTAAAATAATCAAGATAGTAAAGTTTAATTTGCCGATATTGGTTCGTTAAAACAGAACAGGTGGTGCAATCATTTACAATTGAATTAATTAACTTCAAATGAACGAGTATTAAAAATATATAATTCGTTCCGAATTCCGGAAATTCCGGAAAATCTTTGGGTTAATCAAACGATATTAGATCGTAGAACGTTGAGGGATTAAACAAGATCAGTGCTGTCCCATCTGAGACGAGCACGAACGAGAATTACGCGAACATTATGTAAAATAATGGAAAATTCGAGCAGGAAGGGTAATTCCCTTCGTTCGTTGGCCTAATTTCGATCCTTACCACTTGATAAAGCGGTTCTTTCAAGAATACCGAGGGATCCGTCCGGAATCTTATCTTTTTCTTTATTTCACGGTGCTTTTCTGCAACAGAACAGTACGAACTTGACGTAGAGATTGTAGGAAGAAAAAAGTGAAACAGCGTGATCAGAACGATAGGAACGAAGCGTACATACTCGTAGAATGGTGAACTGAAAACCGACTTGTCTTTGTCGTTCGTCACGATGAAACCCTTTTTCCTTCGAATATGCCTCCGCTCGACTAATCTTCTCTCGTTCTCGGGTAGCTCTCGAAGTCGATTCGTCTTGGTGAACGACGAACCGGGCATAAGTACAAAGAAAAACAAGTCAAAGGGAAGGAACATCAAAGCAGACGGTTTTCAACTCCTATAACCCTGCTGCACGACGTTTGTTCGCGCTATGTAATTTCGTGCTATGCGTACGGTTATGCTGCTAACACAAAGATTCCTCTACTCCCCAAGGAACAGGCTCGGTGTCGCGCTGCCATTCCAGAATCTAGAACACCGAGGTTTTCTACGAATGGAGAAGAAAATATTTCCCTTTTTCTTGTGACTCGTAGAGAAACTAGGACTTCTTTGGAATAAGAATCCTTGGAATATTTTCCAACAAACTTTTGCTAATGCTACGAATAATAATCGCTAATTTTCTGTCCAATGTGCCTACGATTTCATTCTTTTTTAAATCGTAAAATATCTCTCTCCTTTCTATGGTAAACCCTTTAAAGTCCTGGTCTTCCAGCCAAACAAATTGTACTATGTTCAGCTTGGTGTTTCGAACATCTTCTGGTCAAAGATCAGACAATCTCGTTCTGGAATTCTTCCATAGTACCCCTATAATCCTGAATTCGGATGAAGGTACTTTTGTCTGTTTCTTTTTCGCTTCACTGCTGTCTAGTTTGCTGCTACATTCAGCTTCTCCAATCACGTGAAAACTTTCTTCAATCGCGTGTCCCTAATGAGTATTATTTTTGCATCATTATAATAATACCAATTCTAATGGTGCGCCTGTAATGATCATATTATTAGTATATGTGTACATCACGTTACGATTATCAGATTGCAATCTCCTTTGTGGCAGAATCCCCGTTACAGAAGTGGCACGTCCTGCCCTTTCTGACGTGCGTCTATGTTACGCAAATGGAATCCCATTCTAACACTAATCCCTATGTACTGGTGCTTTTGGTACTATATATGTACTATAAGCCAGGAATCGGGACTGACCTAGTCATCTTGACACATATTCATATGATAAGCAAGCCATTATCGTGGTTGCGTTAATATTAACACTATTTACCGACACAGTCGACCCAAACTTATCGGAAAAATTAAATTTCAATTTTCCTTAACTCGGTGACCCAGAAATTGAGCCATCTTTGACTATTGAAGATACCTACTTCTTGATATCGTTTAAGTATTATGGTTCTTGAAAGTTACTTCGAATTCTCGTTACACGCGTGAAACCAGTTGGTTGGAAAAGATTGTTAAAAAATTCAGAAGGTGTTCGATGCTTCACGGAATGAATTTAAACGATGTATAACTATTTTACGATTTTATCGAAGCTTCTGTAATAGAGTTTATGAATTTTCAGCTCACCACAAGAGTGTAAAGCATTCTGATACCCAGCCACGGTTAGATAAAAATGTTGAATATATCTTAATAACAGGAAAGTAGAACGTTCATACTAGAATAATTCTCGGAGGACGATTAACAATTATGTTTTGTGAAAGAAGGGAGGAATACGAATCAATCAGTTTTCGTGAAAACGCAACGAATTTCATTCGATTGTAGCACAAAGCGACGCAGGAGTAACCTGGAGCAGCTATGCTATAGTCGCAGATTAACGAAGTATTAAGAGCAGAGTACTCTGCGTAAGCCTGGGATATGCACGATGGTGCATACAGATGCGATGCAAATTAGCGTTTAGTATAAGCCGTGCTAACCTTGCTACCTACCTCCTGTTCCGACCAGCCCTGTAAACTTTCATCTAGAAAAAAAAAAATGTGATTGCCCTTTTCAATTATCCCAAAGTGGAAAAAATCCACAAAATTTACACGAAGATGCAATCGTCTACCTTATTCCGTCTTATTCTAACCATTTTCAAAATATTTTTGATAAATTTTACCTTTAGTAGAAACTTGTTCACTCGTTTGTCAAAATCTTCCTCGTCCCCAAAGGGTAAGTAGCAGTTTGATGGGTTTCAAAATAAGCAGACACTCGCTTGTATGCTTCCTCTCTTTACCGGCTAAGAGTTTCGTGCTAGTATGCGGGCTTTGATCTACCGGCATCGATATCTCGCCTCGTCTACTTCCGTCTGAGTGCACTTTTCGGACAGACAGGAAATAAACGCTCGACGACAGGCTAGAGGGAAGCAGGAAATCGCAGACGTACCAACGGAGTGGTGGTTTGCCGGCGCAATCGTTGATCGAAGCGTAACGAAGCGGTGTGTCGCGATCCGGCCGGAAAATCGTCTTATACGAGTCTAACACCTTCGTAAACGGCAATTTAATGGGTCATTAAGTAGCAAAACAACGAGTTCTTTCAGAGAAGTAAACTTAAGAAGCTTGATTGGTATTTTTTTCTTTTTTTTTTTAAGAGGAATAAATCATTTGTGAGCAAAGTAGTATAGTACACTATATGGTCAGACAGAAAAGACGGGCTGGCTGACTTATTATTTTGTTGTACTACTTTCCTTCAGTCAATCAAGAGAAACAAATGTATCAGGTAGTTTGAAATTTTCTTAATCGCTTTTGATCCGAGCTTAAGACAAAAACGCGTTTTACATTGGTTCGTTGTTCACGGGTGAAATTAGAACAGTAACTTTGAAATCGATTTGTTGGTTGTCATAAAAATTCGACGAAACTTTGACGCGCCTTTTATGAATTAGAGCTACGTAGTTGCTCAAGTTCTACTCGAAGCAGCAAGATGTCCCTCGTTTAATCACATTTGCCAGCGCTAGCTCGCCGAGAGGGTAATTCGCTGATGATTACCCCGAATGTACCACCCCCGGTGTTCCCAGCGTCAGAGTGCAACTTCCGCGGATACGATTAATTAACGACAAGGCTACCAGATCCATTACGTTCATTCGATTATAATGCAGACGTGCTCGCGTGATATCGATCATCAAGTTACATCTATTCGCTCGATCTTGACAGACTGCTGCTCTGATTTCACTGAAAAGTATTTAATTTATAATGCATACGATTTCTGCTAAAAACTTACGAATTTTACCACACGGGCTGATATTCAATGAAAACTGCGGTACCTATATAAAATAACCTTTTACGACCAGATATACATTTAATATTCTTCGAAAATTTTGGATGTATTGCAATTAGTTTCTTTTAAATAAGTTTATACGCACACACACACATACACAAATGGCGTGTATCAAGTTTAAATTTACGATGCAATTTTAACTAAATGGCCCACATTTACTTGTACGAAACTGTAAATCTATTTCTCGGAAGAACGAAAAAGGAATGCGTAAAAAGACCGCGAAACACGGTGACAGATAGAGCTCGACGGGAAATCAGGTCGTAAAGCACGTTTAATAAAGACGTATAAGCAACGCCATTGTGACAGCACATCGGTGAAACGTCGTGGTGACTGAAAATGTACGTGATTTTTCCACGAGTTGAACGAGTTTCGAAGCCGTCGATATGAATATTCATACGAGTCAAATAATGATGCACGCGAGCTCTCTATAGTGGATTTTTTTGTCTGTTTTTTTTTTTATATTTTTTTGGTAATCGTAGCAGAGTCTTTAAAAGCCTTGATAAATATTCTCGTCTAACCCGTGAGAAATTTATCGATAGACTGTTCGTTCGAGGTGAAAGCTTCCGTCAACGAGGATCGGTCGCTCAAAAAGATCGTTTACTACGTTCTTAAACGAGTATAGGAATAGGTCCTTTGAATGGATCTGTAACAGAATTCTATTCAAGCTGGATTCACCTCTTTCTTCGATAGATTCAATGTGTACTGAATAGCTGGAAGTTGATTGAAATGTCTTTGAACGTGTGTGCTGATACTAGTCTAATTTTCAAGTGTTCTATTCCGTCCCCGTGATCTGTATTTTGAAATTAATCATCCAGCATGATAGAAACAGATCAATATAGGTAATGAAGCGTAATGGGCCTTTAAAACATAATTGCAATATGCGCAGTCATTATAAAACATAAATAGTTGAACGAAACGTCAGGCAGTTGTACGCAACGTATCCATAAAACATTCCGACTAATTTTACGTAATTGGTGGGTGGATTTCGAGCTAACGAGAGCATCGAGCATCGAACATCGAGCATCCCTGAATTTATCTAGATAGAATTTGACCGAGTGAACGAGGTCCGATGCTCGTCAGCGTCATTGATTTGCATTGCAGGCTAGTAGATCGAAACACGGCTCGAATCATGGACGTGATGGCGCATCGATGGCCACGGTACGTTATGGGGTCCCATTGGAAATTACCGCCAATCAAACGGGAAATTCGTCTAACGGGATTAACCGGCAGCCGTTGCTTTGTAAACGAACGCGTTAACTCGCTGTCAGAGACTGTTTCGAGGAGCTAACACGTTTCAACGTTTCGGTTTGTTTCGCTTGAAATTAGCTTCACTTCGAGTTTGGAAAATTGTAGCTGCTTTTGCTTGCTATTCTCGGTAAATTTAGTATTCATAGCGAACGATAGTGGTAATGAGAGCTGATGTATATGATGATGATTACGACGATACCTCTGGTAACCGAATGAAATTCGTACGTTATGGAATATAGTACCCATTTTGGTTGAAAAAATAGAGAGGTTAACGATTATCAATAAATTAAATTAAATTTATATAAATAATGTATTCCAATATAATTTTTAATAAAACTTTCGAATGTAAGCCGCATTCAATAGGAAAAACATTGCAGTCGGCTTTATTAGAAGTGGAAGCTGTGCTGATAATGACTTTTAAATCTTAAAAAAAAGAGAAAAAATAATAATCAATATTGAATTGTCAAACAAGCATCATTAAAATAATCATTAAAAAGGTTGCACTGTAATATCAGATAAATGTATTCTGCATCATTCAGCTCGAAGTTTCAGTTAACTGTCTCTATCTGGCCCGAGCATTGTTCTCCGCCAATAATACGCACACGGCGGACAATCATGTCACAATACAGCGTAATGGCTGAAAAGGCCCTAAGTGCACCCCACGCGAGGATGCATTCGCAAGCGTACGAGCGGTCGTAAAAGCGGCGAATGCGAGGGACGTAAAGACGATAAACGTCTTTCGTTAACCTGCCTGCTTGCTCCTGGTTGTTCTTGTACACCCTTGGGAAACTCATCGTTTAATAAATTAATCACACCGTACAATCTTTTAGAACCGCATTGATAATTGTTTCATTCTTTTTACCACAAAGTGTTATAAATTTTCGAAATTTTCTTAGTTTCTATTACATGTTATTAAAACTTTAAAAAATTACCAAGTTCGCCGCTAATATCGAGGATCGTTTATTAAGAAAACTAAGGTTACAGCTAAAAATTTCATTGCAACTCCTCTCTGAAAACTGCAGGATCCATTATCGTACGAAAGCTTGGTTTAGCATTTTTGATCCACGAACTTTCTGTCCCAGTTGCATCGTCACGGTTTAAACGCGAAAGAACCGATGGCAAAACAAAACTAAAACATAGTCAAAGGGAAGCGTATAGTCGCGCGACATTTTTGGAATCGACAGATCTGAATAAAACATAAGCAGGCGGATCAGAGTGTGGAGCGCGAATCTTTCATCCGTACTAACAAGTACAAACGTTCGAAACACGAGAACCATTGGCGATATTCGATGACAACCGGCTCGTTATTACCACGGATAGGAAGATTCTCTCTCTCTCTCTCTCTCTGTCTCTGGCTTTTCATCTCGGTCTATTGCGAATAAGCCAACGAGAGAGAGAGAGAGAGAGAGAGAGAAGCTTTGGAGAGAACAACGATAGGACCCTCTAGACCACACCATGCTAATGAACTTGGCCTGCCATTATCTAAACTGCAGTCAGTACGCCACTTCGGACGAACCCTCTGTCGAACTACGAATAACTATCACTCGCCTAGCTCTTGCATCTCCGCTCCTTTTACACCCTCTAGAATCCATTGTCCCTTCGACATAATGCTGATTGCTCGAACCGTCGAATTTTCAGCAATCAACAAACTTATGCCTCTTAACGAATGGTCACTTTCGTTTGACCATCATCCTCGACTTGATCATCTTCGATCATCATTATAGAAAGAGGGAAAGTAACGAATTCAAAGAAACTTTGACCACTTATCCTGATCATTTTATAGCAGAGAACTTACGTTTTAGATAAAAATTTCGACCTCATCGTCAAGTAAAATTATATCCTACATTTTTACGTACGAACGATTTCCGATAATTGCACGAATGGATTCTTCGACGACTATTTTTGCATTGATCAGACGAGCATCGCGAATGCTACGCGAAATTTCTGGCGGGTACGGTGGTCTAATTGAAGCTAATTGAAAATCGATCGATCCGGTCTGCGGTTTGCGAGGCACTGGCTACGTGGCTATAACTCTGCACTTCGGTGACTAACGGGTTATCGAAGTATGCAAATGCGGAGTGTACAATACTTCACGGTCGAACAGTTAGGAATTAATAAACGCATTGTACTCCACTGTCTTGAACATTTCTCTTTTATTCGGACAAAAAAATATTCGAGCTAGGAGGAACACTGTTTCGCTGATTGATAGTTATAAAGGCCCGCATAAATTCAATTTATATTGTCAGCGTATACATACGTCTGAAACGTTTATTGTTCCTCACTGGAGCGTAATAAATTGTATTGCATTAATAATCCATTAACTCCTAAATACGAAAATCATAAACACGCCTCCCTGCCGGATAAAATAGTCGGCGCACTCGTATATTAATATTGGTGCATTATCGTTCATTTGATTTGTTCGATTTATCGATCCCATAATTACTAAATGCGCGGCCAATTTATTGCTGCTATTAATATTTCAACTAGAAAAATGAATAACATACCTACAACGAATACTTTTTACATATGTTAATATTTTAAATAAACCGGGTTTGGTTTAGAGATGGAAAACAGATGCACAGGAAAGGTTGAAAGGTATTAAAAAGGTCTATTTTTTTATGACGATATCTTTTTTATAGATGCAACGTCGCACAAAAAAAAAAAAATAAAAAATAAAAAATAAAATAAAATTGAAAAATGCACCATTCTTTCTTAATAGAAATTTTTTAACTTTGGACCCTAATATTTTCTATGTAGAATATTTGAAGGAATTGATCGTTCTAAATAATGCGTATCTATCTATGGGAAGTTGGTACGTGAGCGGTAATATTCATGACGTGGAAGCTTAAAAATTAAAAAGAAGAAGAAGAACACGTGTCTATTAGCATCGAGTAATGAATCCCAAGGAAGTAATTAAAGTTTTCGCGGAGAAAATTTCTCGTCCAGAAGTCTAACCGATCCTAGGATGCGGAGCATTTTTCATTCTCCTGTTTCCTCGATCTTTCTAAATTTTACGTTATCGAGTCTGTTTTTTTTCTCTTACACCTACTTCTCGGCAAAGTATATAATACTATATTATTTAGAAAGGAACAAAAATCTTTCGTAATTTCATCTATAATACTACGAGTATATTTTTAAGTTTAAACGAAAGATTATTTCAAGGATTTCTCGCTTCTATGTCAAAAAATCTTACAATCTGAAAAAGGTGTACAATTTCCTAAAATTTATTTCCTCCCTGCTGTTCTATCCTTTGCGAATTTCTCGCAAAATACGTAAATTCCTACAAAACTTTCCCCGGCTTGTTCTTAAAACTAACACAGCCAAAACTAAATTTCATAAACTGAAATCGCTTTGTTCGACGTTGGGTTGCATCTAAATTCAAATTAGCTTTCTAAAGCTTGCTTTGCGTTTAGTTGTTTGAGGGCCGTAACTTGAATCCTTCAAAATAGTAAAACATCGTCAAGTATCAACTCTACCTTCCTCAGAGTCTTCCCGGTACTTTGACACGTCCTAACGACTAAAATTCAAAATTCTTGAACGTTTAATAAACAACAAAATTTAACACCGTATCAACAATGATGCACCTCCTTTGTTGCTCATTCCGCTACTTAGAGAAGATTAAAGCTTTAACGAGGCTACCTTAAAACGCGCGTCACGATCTTTCCTAACAGAGGTCCTTAAAGAAGCCCTCTTGTTTCCTGAAAGCATTAAAATTCCCCTTCTACGAGACAACCCTCTCTATCTTTATCCAACATACCTCAGAAACGTTAGACCATAAATTACCCATAAATTCCTTAAACACTCTAATTCAACCGCTTGAAAAGAAAAAGAACACGGTTGTCGGCGTTTTCTATGCGGTTGGTAGAAGCCTCGATGTTAGAAGGGCTAATCAACGGAGCCATGTAATTTTTCGCAACGATGAGCCTCGATTTTTGTGAGAACGCACGTCGCATCCGGCCGTCAGAGCTTCGTCTCGAGAGCATCTCGCGCGAAAAGGGTAGTATGACATTTTTCTCTCTGGCGAACGTCGAAGAGGGGATGGAGAACGAGGATGACGAGAGGAATCTACGGATAATTGAACCCTTAAAAAGCTGAGCACGGTACACGGCGTCAAAGACGCTGTGCCAAGGGGTCGTTGAAGGGGTCAGGAAAAGGAGAAAGCGAAGAAGAAGAAGAAGAAGACGAAGACGAAGAAAAAGAAGAGCTGAAGAGAAGGAAGAAAACGACGAAGCGTAAAGTCTAAGGGGGTAGATAAAAGAGGCGAAGGTGGTAAGTAGGATCCTGAAGGAAACAGGGGGGTGGTCAGGGATCGACGTTTAATCTAGGAGAGAGCAAGGAGGAGATCCAGATACGTTTTGCTTTTATATTCTATCAAGTTCGTCCAAGATAGCATGATTCAAGAAGCCAACGAACATGCGATCCTGCCTTTCTAGATTGTCGAAAAACTGAATTGAGTCGATGAGAAACCGATTGCTTTTCTCTACATTTCGACGAGGACACGTTCAGTGATAGAAGAACGATGTTTCTGGATAGCGAAGACAAAAGACGCACGTCCAGGGGATGAAACACACGCAGTTTCACCCTCTGACTGGTATTTATGGGCTTACAGAGAACATGAAGCGTCGCGTCAAATTCTTTTGTTCTTGCTCAGTGGTACGAATCAACGATAAGGTCAACAAACGGCAAAACGGTGATGATATTGTTAATTGTTATTGATATTCTTAATGCAAAATAACTAATTTTAGAAGAACGAGACAGATTATTTGGAAATTTCTAAATCTTGGAAATGACTGTCGAATTAAAAACGTAAAACAGTGAAGCAACATCTGCATGCAGTCGAACGATTATTATCGATCGAGTAGTTGGAGTAAAATATTCGAGTGGCAGCTCGATGGAGAATACTCGAACTCCCGTGCTTCCGTGCTTCCGTGCTTCCGTTCTTCCGGCAGAATGAACGATCGCAAAATGCTCGAGCTACCTGTTCATCAGGCAGCGGTTGCGACGGTGCTAACTTTAATCCCGATTTACGGCCAAGGATTTAAACGGGATCTCGTATCCTGTCAAACGAGGAGAAACCACCTAGAGATGGTAGGAAAAAGAGAGGATGGTAGCAAGGAGAAGAAGAGTGGAAAAGTGCTCGAGGTGGTCAGGTAGCAAGAGCTTCCGACTTTAGACCTGAACAGATCGCTATAATTAATGCCGAAGTAAAGAGGGAGCCTGGCAAACACAAGCAGAGACTTTGAAAGTAGAATCCAAGGGAGCGACAAGACGTCACGTTAAATGGGAGTAACGTTGGGAAATCAGCCGGAGGATCTTAATAAAAGCACGTCGAACTTATTGAGCGGGTTTTTTTTCTCAATAGAGATGGGACACTTAAGGGTTCATTATTCCAATGATACTCCACTCTGCAGGTCCTTGTCTCTTCCTGGACCACGGTTTTCTTTAAGGGGCTGATGAAGATTAAGGAACCTCTTTCAGGGGATCTTTCGTTACGTGGACAGTTCACTCCGACTGGATTGGATTAATCATTCAGACTTCGATTCTCTCTTTTAACTTGGAGATGGCTAAGTTTGCTCGTGAATTTCCCCTTTTTCTTTTTTCGTGCACAGCTTAAGAATATATCGATTAACCAATTAGAAACTAAAGTAAAATTGAAACTCGCCCATAACAGGATGTCCGAAACATAGAACAGCAATCTAGCACTCAGGGAAGGTACAAAGTCCGTTAGAATGGAACTGAAACCTCCATCCGATGGTAGAGCTCCGAATGAATTACCGTCAAATAAAATTACACTACAAACAATCACACGATGGACTCCGAGAGTGGCCGTTGTACGCAACCGCCTTCACTCTGGGATTTCAATGAAACGCTTTCAGAGATTGTTATGCACCCGAGGGAGTGGAATTCTGGGTCAACGAATGTACCGCTCGCCGCATAGAACGTTAGCCCGAACTTCATTGTAGTTACGATGAATTTGCCCTGCGGAAGTCTCGGTCCGGACTTCAGAAGACTCTCGGTTAGTCCAAAGCCTCTAACTCTAATGTATCTATTTAATGGCGTCTCTGTGTCGAGTGTACGCATCTTAAGAGGAATGTAATGAGTTCAGGTTTCTCACAAGTTTGAGCTGAACTTGGATTCGACGGATATTTCGAGAACGAGCTAACATCCTTCGTACGCGAGGCTCTTTGGAGTACAGAGCTAGCTTACAATACCAGCCTAGCGTGTCGTTCAGATTCTGACACGATATATACACGTTGCCTATGATAGCTACTTTTATTAAGTTTCTAAGCTCCTAAAAATTATTTCACAACCATACAGACAGGTACTTGTTCATACAAATAGATCAAAGGATTGAAATATTTACGAGAATAAAAGCTTTCTACCCCATTCGATCCCGCGATAATAAATCGCGATTCTGCTTCACGAAATACGCGCAAACTGAGTTAAAGCACGAAACTTTCGAGACAGGTGGCTCTTCCGCGTGGGTTTCAAGCAAAGGAAGAGATTTCAAGTGAAATTTACGGGTTCGTACAGACCGTAGTGAGGGGTTAAGGACGAGAATACCAGACGAAAGCACGACGACCTTCCAAGACACCCAAATACGCCAGACTCGACGGAATGATTTTGCCTTTTCCAAAGGTAGAAACTCAATAATTTCTACTGAAAAGACACGAAAGAATATTTCCTCAATGCGATCATTGAAATTTCTTATCAGTAAACCTGTTGATTATCAAAATTCATGCTATAAACGAACGTAAACTTGATTCTTTCCAAGAAAATGTTTATTGTAATAAAATTTTGTCAAACCCTGAATAAAGCTTCTTTAGGCCCTGGCAAAGTAGGTATCCAAATTTGTCTGGTCAAAGGTCATTCGAAAATGGATTAAACGTGTATTTCATTCAGGTTCGATAAATTCTAATCTCCAAAGGGGGTGTGGAAACATTCAGTAAGCCTCGAAATTATCGAAAAATCCCTGTGTGAAAAATCCTCGGTAATCCTTCGAACAATTGACAAGCAAATTACCGTAATATTTTCGCATCGGTTAATCCGAATCGTCCCGTTTCCCCTTGTGCCCGGCTGGCTTACCCTTCCCTGATCCCAATTCAATAGCTCTGTTCTACCTCTGGTGACCTCCACGTACAGACAGAGGGCTTGGAAGGGAATTCCTGTATTTAATTTGGCGCGAGACTTTTAATCAGACGACGCTTCAGACGGCCACTCGGGGTCTGTAAAAAACCTTTAGCTTTTCCTTTTTTCTTCTTCTTCTTTTTTTGAAGATTTAAGACGACCTCGTGTGTCTACCTCTGTCACCGTGTGCTTTTCGAGGTTCAAGTGGCTGGCTTGAAATTTACTTGCGCTACGAACGGGAAAGACACCTCGAGCACGTAATTCGAGCGAGATTAGTGCTTGTACGATGACTGACGAACGAGCTTCGGCTCGAGAAAGAAAGGAAAGAAAAAGAGAAAAAGAATTCGTGAGGCTTTAACGGGACGAATTGAATTGATTAACTGGGATGGTAACGATTGTTGGAGTTTCAGAAATTGCTGTCGAGGTATATTGCTAAAGACAATATAAAAGACTGAGGTAGAAGTTTGTACCCAAATAAGCATAATGCAATCGCGTTTACGCTACTTTTGGGATTGTTCAGGAGAAGCAAGTACAAAGGAAGCGCATTAACGAGCAAACAGGAAATTTCCACCGGTCGAATTAAAGCGGTGATTAAATTGAAATGGAAAAAGCCAAGCAAAACAGGAGACCGTTCCTTTTTCCGGCCGCACTACAGTAGTTCATTTAAATTAGCGTCTCTTTAACCCGCTGTAATTTCACAATGTTTCCCGTGAGCGGGCCACCCTCGGGCAGGAAAAGTTTGCTGGGTTATTACGACGCGTATAGATCACATTTAGCATTAATTAGCGCAATTTCTGCTATAACGAGATACAAACTTGCGCGACGGAAGATTCGTACCTGATGACTTGAAAAGAAAAAAAAAAAAAAAAAAAAAAGAAAGAAAGAAACGAAAAATTTTACCATTGTCAACCACTGTCAACTCGTTCGAATGTTGGTCGATTGAATTTTCCGTGACATTGTTTACCGACAATTCCCTCGTAGAACTTGAATTCTATCTTTTTGATTTTTCATCTTAGCTTTTTCTTTCTTATAGTTCAGATAGATTGGTAGAATTTCATTTACACTCAGGCGCAATGGTGGCGGGCACTTTAAATCAAACGACAGTAGACAGGATCGGCACAGTGTGCTGCACATGCGGCAGATGTTTCAGGTAAATCAACCGCCTTCGAATAGCAAGCCGCAGAAACTATCTGTTCCGATGTCAAAACAGCTGTGCTTAATTAAACGCGCACAATGAGGGTGTTGCGGGACAGTCGGCCTCGTCCTACTCGTCTCTCCAAGTGAATTGTGAGCGATTACCGCCTCTTACTTGCTTCGTAATCGCGCAATTCTTTCGCTAACATATTCCAATGAATTCTTCCAAATAACATACCGTTAAGAAACTGATAGAGGCACTACCGCGTTTGGTAGTTGGCTACAGCGGATCGTGCAACAAACTAAATCACTGGCAATTTCGGGTGTCACGACACGAAGTAGAGGGCAAAAGGGTAGTGAAATGAAGCCGGTAATCATGGTCAGATTAGGTGGAATAATATTACTGGTAGCACACGAGCTGGACCGTCGCGAAAATAGGATGTTGGCCTTCAGTAGCCTAGGTAATCGGTAGGTAATTAATTAATGCGTCGCCTGTCAGACCCTCTTCCAATATCCGACATCCCAACGAGCGCTGCAAACCACTGATAACTAAAGCGATTCGCCAGTAGATCTTCTATTCTGCAAATACACACTTGTTTCGTACACTTTCATTGTCAAATTGTTGATATAACTTGTATAAATCGCAGTAAAAATTACCTGTATTTATCTTTTTTTTTTTTTTTCAATGAAAAAGAATGTCCGAGAATTATCGCACAGACTTAATAATTTCACGAACAAGATTACACGCTGGTAGTCTGCGGTAGAGCCGCTTAATCCTGCTTCGCCTCGAAAGCTGTCTTTTAGCAGGATGCTCGAGGGTTTTAGAAAGTTCTCTGCGCGACGAGACAGACGGGTACACAATGTAATTCGCGTCTGTACTTTGTCTTCGCCGAAAGTTTCGTTTCCACGTGGCCCGTGGGCAAAGATAACGCGAGTCCGCTTATTATTCGGTTCACGTTAAACCAGCCTCCTGCCATTCGAGCATTCGAATGCGACAATCGAAGTACAAAGCATTCGATCATGCCTCGCTAGTTCTAGCTACAATATATTTATTTGTAGAATAGTATATTTCTCTGTTAAGCTGAAGAAGCATCGAATCGTGGATTTATGTTGAAACGTTGAGGGACTTTTAACGAAGTCGAGGGAACAGATCGATCCTCAAAGAAGACACGAAAGTAACATGTAGGGTACGAAGAGAAAGAGGTCGCCTTGCGTGCGTGTGTATGTGTATGCGTGTGTCTCGGTGGAAATTCTCGCCGAAATATCCTGTTTCGTCCGAATGTAATCTGCTGATAGCGAAGTGATTTCTGCCGACGACAGCTTATAAATTACGTTTGCTTCGCGCGGAAGCGTCGTCCGGGGCCGAGCACGCTCGAATTTCGAATGAGAATCACCCTCGTGTATATCGTTCTTTTGCCCGGAACGACAGCTTATGAATTACCGTTCCCGTTCCACTTCCGTTTAAGTTCCGTGTTTCACCAGGAACCTGTTTCTCTTCCCAATTTCCTTTGTTTCCCATTGTTCATTCAATGTCCAACGAGGATTCGAACTTTCGCACTATGTACTCTTTAACCATCGCTTTCTTCCTTTTCGTTTTCTTTTACAAAGGTGTAACGTAGGCGATCGTGAGATAATTTAATAGAATATTTATAAACTGATGTTGATGGTAGCAAGATATAAAAAGGCACGAGACACAGGATTTCCGTGGCAGGAAAATTGCAACGTTTCGATTCGGGTCTTTTTGGTCAGGAAGGAGACGGCCGATGTAGTCGTAGCTCGCAATTTCCTACACAACTTCCACAGTTCGTTCCAACTTCCGGGACACTTATAATTGCTTTCCTGTCGCGGTCTGAGAGAGCGAAGAGTCTCGGAGAGAAGGTGCACAGTGTACAGTGTACAGCGTACAGTGCAGAGGGGTCCCGTGGAAAATCGGGGAATTAGAAGTGAAAAGAGGGATAGCAGACGTCTACTATGGGCGAGGGTCCGGTTTCCGGGCTGGCCATGCATTACGCGAGGAAAACCGTGTTCGAAACTTTCGAAAGCTCGGCTTTCGTCGTTTCCAAAGAGTCGCCTTTGCGAGCCACGTCTCGTTTCGGAATTAACGAGTTCCTCTTGCTGTGACGAGCGTATTAATTAAGATGCGACTTAATGGTCGCTTTCTGCTACAAATGTTTAACGTGTTTCGATGATTACTTGTTGAAACTAGCTTGCTCTACCTAAACCAAACTTACAAGACACGGTTCGTTTTTTCTGTCAAATTGGCTAAATTCTACACCGAAATTCCAGCGTTTTCGATTGATCTCCGTTACCGATTGTAGCCTACCATTTTCAACGACCAGAGAAGAGACGAATTTCATTCCCCTTTTCATCCGTTAATCGAATTATCGTTAGACGCCATTAATAGTCGCGCGAAATTTCATCGAGGGATATAACATTAATCGGACATGCCTCATTTTCCCGGCTGTCACCAGTTTTGTTTCACGTTTTATAATATTCATCGTTCGTTCGACGGTTTCGATAATTCATTAAAACGACGGTATGGCACAGCAACATCGCGGACGATTAAAAACAATTTGCTTCGATCGTGACGCAATTTCCGCGATAGATTTTCCACCAACCGATCTAGCAGCGGTATAAAATGAAACAGATCGAACGGTGAGAGGTATCCTGACACGAAATTCCCAGCAAATTCGAATTCCATTACGCGGTGTCGATTAACGTTTCACCGATCGAACTTGTTTACTCGACTGCCAATAGCCTGATCCGAATTAATTAACTTCCGAGGTATCTCGAATAATTTTTGTTCGTGTTACGTACCTATACAAGGAAATCTGTCGACGTCTGGATATGGATGGAACGAAATTTCTTTTTTTCCCCCGATACTTGTTTGTCCATTTTCCACATTCGTCATATTCGCCATATTCGCCTGGGTCAATCGCGTGTTGAATTCTATCAGGGTTCCTTCTGGCTTGGAATTTGTTCCGTAAAAGAGATTTTTCGAAGCTTTCTGAATCCCAGCGCGTATCTTCAAAGTTTCCGATCGGGACAAGAATACAGTTTCTGATCGGGTGGACCACTTTCGACGTTGCTTTTGAAAGCGAAAATCGAAACTCGCAACTCGCAATTCGCGACAGACAGGGGGACGAGACAAAACTTTCCGTTCAAGTTTTGGTTTCGAATTCATTAAAAGTATCTGACGCCGCGGGCTACGCGAGACAGCGAATCGAGATGATAAGTTGTTTGGAGGATGAAGAGGCCGTCATCGATTGCGCTAATTAGCGTAATTGTTCGCAATCGTATTCAAGAGGTTATGGTGAAACGAGTTCAGATTCATGATCGATACAATTGACTCGAATTTCGAACGTGCTTGTCCTTTTCCATCGTTCACTCGACAGCCGAAGCGTAGAAACTGGTCACGGTTCAGAAGACAGGAAAATGTTGGTAGGTCTTGGCGGTGGTTCGTGGGACGAAGATGCGACAACGAAATCCCACGGGCACTGTAAATCACACCGTAGCCACTCGATCTACTGGCAGGACGGCAATTACCGTCGTGGGACTGAGAAAAATCCGGACCACATACGTCCGAGTTTAAACCTTCGTCAACCGATTCACTGATCGTCCCTGTTGTTCAAAGAATCACCAGGAAGAAAGAGAAAAACCTTCTTTTTCTATTTGCTGTTACATTCTCGACGTGTCTGCCGCAATGTACCGCGTTCCGAACTCCCCATCGGACGTGGAATGGAAAATTGGATTTATCTTGGAAAAGGATTTCATGGAATTGATGTTCCTTCTTCGTTTCAACGAAGCAGAGACTTTCGTATCAACGAGTTATCAGAAGCTATGCAATGCTTTGTCATCTAGCTGACTTTTTTTTAATTCGAATGTTTTCACGGTGTAATTTTGTAAGACGACAAACGTCCATTTTCAATAGATTTCAATAGATTTCAATAGATTTCAATAGATTTCAATAGATTTCCACAAAACGGATCATGGTCCACGCCCAAGCGTTGTAAATTGAGTTTAACGATAGCCGTAAATCGGTCGCGAAGCGAGCAGAGCTGCGGCACGTGTCCGCGTAGAACACATCCGTAGGGCAACGTAAACTATCAGGTAAGCGAAGTGACGAGATGGGTACTAGCCGAGCTCTCGACTCGCGAAATCCAGCAGATTAATCGTCCTGGACGGAAATTCCTCGAGTGTAATCGAATTAAAGGGAACTACCCGCTTGGGGAGCAAGAAATAGATTGAAGCTACGCTGGACGAGCTCCTTCTCCTCTTTCCACTTTTCCTTCTCCGTTGGACCTCTCGTTCGATTTTCCTCGCTAAACACGTCTCGTGGAATTAATTGCGACACTTTGTCGCCGCGAGCTTCGCTCACGATCGCGTTTACTCGGCTTGATAGAGTCCGACGAGACGAGATTCAACGAAGAAGCTCGTAAAACGTTGGTAATTGTTCGAATCTTTGAGAAACGTGTCTGTTTCTCTTTCTCCGTCGCGTCGGATAAATGTTTGTTTTACGAAGGATTAAACGATACGGGCGAGTTACGAAACGATTTAGCAGTAAGAAGAACAGTGGGACGGTCGTAAAGTTAATTTATTGTCTCTTTCCAGTTTTCGCGACAATTTGTTGCTTTATCTTTCTGTTCTGTTAACTTTAAACTCTTCGGTAGCTGTTTGAATCGACGTTATATTGTAGGTCTTTTTTGTGTCATATGTGAATTTTATGTATTATAGCCCACATTTATTCTCTACCACATAGAGCGCCGTAATTAAAAATCAATCCGTTCCTTTCTGACGCAAAAAGGGATATAAAATTGTCACAGTTATTGATTTCATAAAATGTGCAGCAAGAAAGATGTTAAATATCCTGATAAAATCTCGAGCTATATATTTTTTGTTTTATATTGGAAAACTTGCAACCTTCTAATTAAGAAACTAAAAGGGGGCTATGATGTATTCAAGGGGACAAGTTTTCAAAGCTCTTCAACTATACCAGCGACTCGATGGTTTACATATAAAGCGCAATGTATACCAGTGAAAAGTAACTTTATACTTTGCTTTTACGTCTCCAAAATAACAGCAACGTGCGGCTTTAAATGTCAATGAAATTTACGAGCGTGGAACGAGGCGTTTCGCGAATTTACGAAACATTAATTTCCAACGCGGTTTTACACCTTTTGCGTCCCAGTCAACTTCCACCCGTTCGTTTAACGCGTTGTCAACCACCGTTGTAAGTATTCAAAATATAATAACACGAGCTATTCGAATACTCTGTTAAATATTCGCATGGCTTTAAAATATGAAAGACACGCGAGTGAAGTACATACATACGTAGATAATGATGCCATCATCAATCGATTTTACAATATGATTAGCCAGAATTCCAGCAGGGCAACGCGCCAAGTAATTATCGGATTCGCAAGGACCAAAGCATCTTGCATCGTACAGCGGCTATGTAGCAGTAAACAGATTCATCTCGAGCGTGCACTGATGGACTTTGCTGACGCACTTAATTAGGCGCTGATTAACGGATGTCCGAGGTACGAACAGGTTGCCACTCGGTGTGTGTGCGTGCGTGTGTTATGCATGTATGGATGCAATTGGTTGATTCTGCTGTTGGTAGGGGAGAGGTCG
This sequence comes from Osmia lignaria lignaria, assembly GCF_051020975.1. NCBI lineage: Eukaryota > Metazoa > Arthropoda > Insecta > Hymenoptera > Megachilidae > Osmia > Osmia lignaria. Next base: position 11,766,735 of record NC_135036.1, on the reverse strand, counting down.
CAGAGATTGCTCGATCGGATTAGTATGTTCGCCAAACCGACTTGGCCATATACCTGTTTCATCGATCCGGCAACGATTAATTTCCGTTTAGACGACAGTCTCAGGTGTACCATCGTCTGACTATGCACGGCAAACAATCGATGACTACCGACAGACGTCGTTCGATTACATTGTCTCGATGCACCGTCCGTTTGTACGAGACACCGTGACGTATGTAGCTCGATTTCTGACGATCGCATTATTCACTTTCCAAATATTATTCGATTAATAATAGTTGTGAAAGTATTTGAAATAAGTAAGGAATACAGTACAGCTGTACAGCTAGCAACTGAAATGGGTGATGTTCAATTTTAGGCATGACCCACTTTTGCTTTCGACGCTTCGTATAATTTTCATGCGCAACTCGGCCCGGTGCTAATATTAAACTTAGTCCTTACTTCGACGAAAGGTCTCCTGGGTCGTGTTCTGTATTCCTCGCGGTTCCATCATCTTTTGGAAACATCTCATCCAAAGGTAATAACACTTCTGAGTAGGAAAACGTTTGCCTAAAACCGGAATACATTTCAAACTGTCTACGACAGACGATCGTTTCGTGGAGCGCACACACAGCCGGTGAACAGTAGTATTATAATGTATGATAATTATTGTTCGATATTTTCGAAACAGCCGCACGATAATCGATGAATTGGCCAAACTTACCCTCTAAACTTTTGTTTATTGCCTTTAGAATGGCCCGCTTAAGTAGTTGCCGACATTACGGCAAATTACCAAGTAGTTTGGTTGCAGCTGACTATTTGCATTCCAAGTGCTGGTCCTTCTCGGATGAACAAGTTACCTCGTCCACGACTACACTTGACCCGAATCGACTGCCAATTAATGCCGTTTCGTCTTCTACGAATATTCAATTTTTCTGCTCGATAAGCAGACGTCCTCAAGTAGTCTCGTTATCTCGTTCTAATTGCTGATCGCGAATGAATTGTTCGCGGCTGCTCGAAATGGGATATTCTATTTGTGGAAATTTCTGAAGATGGTGGATTATTTTCGATACCTTGTATTGCTCAATCACGCAGCTCCGGTGCAAAACGCGATGGGTAAACAGGAATGCTGATAACCTGTGTTGTTGAATCCTCCTATGTTAACTCCGGCAAACTGACCAATTGCGAAATCGAGCGTAAGAGATGACCCGTTCTGCTATTTGCAGTAACTTGGCCTACGAACCCTGAAACGTCGGCATTCGATTCAACAACACTCGTCGTTAAAGTTCCGCGTGAATGACCGATTTAGAATCAACTTAGATGGTCAATCTACTGTAACCTCGCCTCTCATTACTGATGGATTGATTTTATCAACGGTGAATTTACTGCTGAAACTGGCGCCTGCAAGGTTGCTTCTATTTTCCTGAATGAATACTAATGTTGCCTAAGGGAGACGGCCACGATTGCTATAAATTATACCCTTGATGTGCCAGGAAAGGTGGAAAGCCCCGGAGTTTTACTGGATCAAAGCAGGAGGATTGTTTTTGCCCGCTAGCTTGGAACTTCAATTTTTCATCCAGCCTGATGATTGCACGTTGAGATTTTTAATTAAAAATTTATTGCAACTATGTGGATTAGTTGTTTTAAAGAAATGAAGAAAAAAAAGAAGCAGAGTGCCATAAACTTTTGAGCAGTAGTGTACACGTTTACCTTTAGTGATCTATATTATTACTATTGTTGCCATTTCAAAACTTTTAAACTGGCGATATTATCGATCAAAGTGAGAGAAAAGAATTGTTATTTTTCCAAAAAGAAAGGAAAAATTGATCGTTCAATCAGGGTTTGTAGAGGACGTAGCAAGCTCTCCTGGTAAACCAATTCGTTTCTACGGCCGAGTTTTCTGCCCTGTCGGAAACCAGGACGTAACAAAGAAAAATAATTCGCGGTCTTCCGTCGGCACGGGGGTTGAAACCCCATCGAACAGCGGTAAACGAAGCCCCCACATCGACCAACAGCTTCGCGTCCATGATTTCTCTCACGCTTTCTCCACTCGGTGTTTCACAAACTGATGGTCAGCAATTATCGAAGTCGCCGCAGGGTCGTCGAAGTAATTAGTCCCGTATAACGCGACAGATTGTTTCTAGTATTCGACGGCCAACAATGCAAACGTGCTTGTATAATTTAGCTCGTAATTCATTGTGTAAATAAATTTCAGCGGTGAACAGGAAAACACATGAAACTCCTTTCATCCTGGCAGGATGTGATAATTTTCCAATGAAAAAAAATGGATCAAAAGCCAATGATAAATATTTTTTATTATTGAAAATTGTTTCCCGCAATTTAATAGTCATGCACGTAGATCGGTTTTTTTTTCTACGGTATCCTATCGATAGGAAACGAGAAAATATTTGTATTGCGCGTCACAAGCTTCGCGAGTTATCACCGGCGTCGAAATTCAATAACAGCGGCGCGGATTTTGACGTTCCTCTTTCGCGTGCTGCACAAAGGCTGCAAGAAACAATATAAACTATAAACTAAGCGACGTTTAATATTAATCGAGTGGCGTTTATAGAAACATGGCACCTCATAAAGCTTTCGCTCCGTTCATAATGGAGGCAGGTTATTTTGCACGCTTGATGAAAGATATTTCTTTTACCGCGGCTCGACATATTTTTCTCGTGAAAATCATTATCCAAACGGACATTTATTTACTTCATCAGCTCTCACAGTATTTTATACACGACACGAACGATCTTCTTCTTGCTAAATAAAAATTCTACTTGTACCAAAGGCGTGTGAGGTGTTCGCAAAGAGATAGTTGAATGAAAAGCGATGACCAATCATGCCCATAGATATTAGAAAGGGTCGTCAGGTAGGAGGGTAGTTAAGCAAGCGAGGTACAACAGAAATGCGCTCCATTGCGGAATTTACGATTCGTAAGTGCATAACTCTGCCATTAGCCATGAAATAGTTTCCGGCTATCTGGTCCGCACCGTGTGCAACGCGGTCCAAACGGATGTGAACCGACCAGATCGCGCACACCTCTCGTATTTCCGTCCGGTTCACTTATCGGCGACGGCATTACTCGAATTATTAGCTGTCCTGTATTATCCGCCAACGCATCGTCCGGATGTCCCTTCATCGAACCTGTCCCCAACAATTTTCATACTATACTACCCTATAATCTTGCACACTTCCGTTTAGACTAATCTACCAAAAGCCATAAAACTCGGTCATATATTGGTACGCGGCTTGATTCACAGCATCGCGAGATTAACGAGATCGTCGAGATTATTGGACGTAGAGTAAATTTCATTTCGTTTCATCGATATGCTGTGTAAATATTCGAAATTACATCAAAACCATAATCAGATGGACGACCATAGACACGGGCTCATTAAACAGGCGAAGCGCGAGGCAATTTCATCGCGGTCACGATTTATCTCGATTCAACATGGGTCGACCAGCTATAATCGGCTTGGGTTTTTTTGCATCCGCTTTGCGATCGGCTGCAGCGAGCAAAGTAAGTCGATTGACGGTGAATGTAGCGTGAAATCGCGACGAAGGAATAGCAATAAGTCTTCGAAAGCGGTTTAGACCCGCTAGCATTTCACCCTTGCTCGTAGATCGATTTATAGAAGAAATCTTCCATTCTATTTTTTTTTTGCAACAAAAGGTATAAAATTTATGTAAATGTTTCTTCGATACCTATTGCAGTTCACGAGTTACGAGCGCATAAATAAAACGAGCGAATCGAGTAAAAGCGTCCGCTGTTTGTCTTTTCTTTTTTTCTCTTTTCTCAAACTTTTGATACACAATTTCGCTCTGTCTGTCTCTTTTTGAACGTCACGCCATCATTCATGGTGTTTATCATAATACTTAGCTTGAAATAAAGCAGTGCATCTGTTGGTACATACAGAGAACGGCACGCTCCGCATGAAATGACTCTTCTGCGGGGTTTCTAGTACGGGATAGAAAATCAGAAAGAGAGAGGAACGTGGTTAGGCAGAGGAAGGCTGCTGGTGGTTTTCGTTGTTACACGCGGACCATTGGAAATCCTGGTCACGTAAGGCATCACACGAGCAGGAAGGGCAATCATAAATCCCGGAAGGGTGACGCTTCAACTTGCTACTGACGAGGCTTTTCTTCGTCCTTTTCAGTTCGCGAATTCGCTTATTTCACGCGCCAGGGTTTCATCCACGCCTAGCTGGAGGCTGGAGAGGAAAGGATATTCGCTTTTAACCCCTTCGTTGTTGCCAGTTAATTGGATATTGGCGACATTAATGACGCCACAACGTTGATTGAATAATAATTCAATGGTGTCGAGAGAGCTGAGCTTTCGTTTTTGAAATTTTGCACGAATTGATTCTTGATACCCATTAAGATTCAAAGATATTATTGTTAATAAGAAAGGAGAGATTTATGAATAACAACAAGGATACGTTCAACTGGATACATTTCTGAGAAAGCTATCTCATGAGATACGATGCCTGATTAAATATTCTACGCAAAACTTCCACTGTCCAGCTGGAAGATAAAAATCTCCGTGAATATCGTGTTCCAGATACCGAGTTCCATCTACAAACTGGATACCGTGTACATTAATCTCTGCTGTGTCATCTCTGGCTAGAGCTACTGTAGCTTATGGAATGGGGCCTGTCTCGTTTCCATATTTTTATTTTGTTAATTTAAACGGAGCACAGTAACAAGTCCCTTATTAGAAATATGGTAATGTCGTTGTTGCGAGCGTCGAGATTTATTCAACTTTTCCTGCTTGTCTTCGAATAAGGGAATAAGAGGCTGCCTCGTTAAAATTTCTTGAGAAACGTTGTAAATATTATTTTATACACGACTCGAAAGAAATTTACCGTGCATACGTTCTCTATAATTAACATTGCAACTTTACGTCTTAAAAGAAATAAAGTAGAACCGAGGTCGGATAAAATTGAAACACAAGTGAAAAGCAGAAGGACTTCTCGTTGCGCTGGGTGCTGGCTCAAGAATGGAGACAGAAGTTGTTAAACGAATGGCGTTGAAGGAATTCCAGTTCGACGAGAGACTTCCTCTCTGCGGGTAGCGTTACCAGAACACAGAATGGTCTCAACAACGAACAAATAGGCACGATAAACGAAACAAGTTGCTAGACAAACACGAACGCGAACTACCTAATTGCAATACGTAACTGCAATCGCAATTTCTTGTCGTAGATTGGTCGAGCACTTGGATTTCGAGATCATTTCACGGTTGTAAAGAAGAAGAAAAAAGTGCCTTTACAAACGTCCCTGCTGCGGAACAATGTCTGTTACTTTTTTAAATTTTAGAAACATGCAAGCAAACATACAAGTCATTATATTTTAGAATTTACGAATGAATAGGATGAAACAGAAATTTCCAGCCTGCAGATTCGTACATTCGTGTTTCAAACTGGTACCGCGTATGAATTCGAAGGAAATGAATATTTTAAAGCACAGCACGTTGAATGCTAGGAGTTTTAGCGAAAAATAAAAGAAAATGAATATTCAAACCCCTTTTAACAACGCCGTACTGGGTACACCACGTTTTTATTAAGGCGCGTCTGACATACGAACGACTTGTACTACTTGCTTCTAATAGATCACGCTAACGAGCTCTTGGAGAAGTTTCTAAATTCGATGATTCTCGCCACAACTTAACTATTACAGTCAACATAAAACGGACGTTCTTGTTAGTTTTTTATTTACTAAGCGTCGAGTTTCATGGACGAAAGTGTCCCGAAAGTTTCGTCTTTCGGAATCGTGTCTTGGAAATTATCGAGCATACTAGGGGGAGAACTCTTTTGGACGAGGAAGATTTATGATATCTACCGTAAAAGCGACAAAACTGCGACAGAAGGTGGTGGAGTGGAGGCATCGAGGATGTTTTGAAAACTGTGAACTTCTTCAAAGCACAAGGGAGAGTAAGTTTCAAGAGGGTGGCAAGAAGATTATTTTTGTTCGACAAGAAGGAGGATCGTTATCCCTCGTCACAATGGTTCATCGTAGGCGAGCAATTATATTGCCAGTCGGTTGATAACACGAAGGAAAAAAGAAAAGAAAAAGGAAAGGTGATGCTATTCATCGCGTGAGAAGGGGAAAAATTGGAGCGTACAGCTCGATGGTTCGCCGTTGGTTTACGGCCGTCCTAATTTCTTCGCGAAAAGAACTCGCAGCCCCGAAAAGGAAAACACGGAACGAAATAAAAAAAAAGAAAAATACAAAAAAAAAAAAAAAGGAAAATGTTCAAATGAAACTTCAGTTGTAATTCATTCCCGGCCGCGATGCGATTTAATTAAAATTGCGTCCCGGCCAGGATAAAAGGGGATAGGAAAACGTGGAGGCCTGGTACTTTACAGCATAAAACACTCGGCTCTCAATGAACTAGCATGCTATTTCCTTTCCTCTACTTTCATTTTACCCGTGTGGAAATTCGTACGATTTTTATGCTCGTTCCTGACCTAATCTTGGATTTAATTTTACCCAGAATCTATTCATAAATTCAACCAGAACTAGGATTGTACGTGGCTTACTTGAATAGTGTCGATCTGGTCTAATCTGAATTTAACTCGCTCAAATGTGTAAGTCAAAGTCAGAGGAAAGATGATTTATTTTCAAAGTGACGATGCGATGGAACGAAAAATGTCCGTTGCGGAGGGTGTTTCAACGATTGGCCAGCCCTGTCTTTGCAACGAGACAGTAATTTTAGTCGGGCCTGCTTCTTTTGATTGGGCCAGCTCAACCGTGTTAATTGCTTTCGTGCTATCCTTTCACTTTAATCCAGAACTCTCTTTGAGCCACCTCGCTTTGTTCACGATTTTTTTCTCTTCTTTTTATTTCCACCGACGAACCTGTGTGAATCGGACGCATGGAGAATCGATCAAAGAAAACTTTCACGGCCGGGACGACATTTTCTTTTTCGTGCTTTTCATCCCCTAACTGTTGATCGGTAGTTTGAAGAAAATACCGAAATTTAAGGAAGCGTGGTGTTCAATATTGAAATAAAGTGTTCTGTTTTACGATTCAGAGAAAAGGAATCGATCGCGTAAAATGAAAAGTTACCGTTTTCCCATCGAATGGCGACGTTCCGCCGCGATCCAAGCAAAAACGAAAAGTTGTCCACCGGTGTCACCGTTTTCTATCGCGAATCTCCCGTTGCCAACGCACCCCTGGTCAACTACGTCGATCCCCGGTACACCGAACCCTCCCTTCTGTTCGTTGAACGAAAAGGCTCGTTCGTTGGCTGATTGCTCCACTGCGACCCATATTTTCGCATCGACGTTTTGACGTGCCAACGGATTGTCAGTTCGCCGTTTTCCGCTTCTGTCTCGCTAGCCTGCACTAAATATCGACTGGAAATGGATGAATCGTGGTTCGGATTTGTCTCGTACTCGCATTGTTCCATGAAATCGAGATCGAGATCGATTAACTTATAATTTATCATTGTTTCTTTTTCGTGTATTACTAGAACTCAAGTAGTAGCTACGTCGTTAATTTCAAAACGAACAATCGCATTTAAACCAATAGAATCTTCCTTTTATTGTCTTACAGTGTCTTTAAAAATCCTTTACACGTCTGTTTCGTCTAAAGCAAACACCTAAAGCCCGCATCGTTGCGAAACAGAGGGTCTTATCCGCACGAACGAGTTCGACAGCCTGAAAACTGGCCGCGAATTCGACGATAAAAGAAGATGAAACAAGAATCAACGGAAGCTTGGCTCGCAGCAGGGCGAGAAAAGAAAACGAACAACTCGATGAAAAAGGGAGAAAAGGCGGCCAAAGTATAACCGACGAAGCTTGAAACCAATATCCTCGGGTTTGTGTGCGAACGCGTGTAAAGAGAACGCAACGTTGGCGAGTTTCAGCTACGAATTTGGAAATTTACGAGCGTCCTACTCGAGATCGAGTTTTGATGGACTATGAAATTGCGATTTGGCTGGTGCGCTGGCTTTGCTACGGATTCGATTTCCGGTTTCCAAGGTCGGCACCAGAGCACACGAAACACTGTTTCTTCCTTTATCTTTTTAAACAAATCTAAAATTCAATCGTTCTAATCGAAATAAGAAATTATTGCGTCCCATAGCTAAGAAGATTAAAAAGTTTCAAAATGGGTTAGAAAATGGTTTGAAAGAGGAAGTACAACACGAGGCATTCAGGTTTCCACGGGAGGAAAGCATTGAACGTCCGCCGAAGCGTAAATCGTTCCACGACCTCTATTCGCCCAGTAATTACTGGTTTCTCCAGACTCCATTATATTAAGCCCCGAAGCGTCAGCGTGCGTCGAGATTCTCGATCGGCGCTCGCTTACGTGTTTCAGGCGGAAATCCTGGAGGAGCTGAATTGTGTCTCGGCCGCACGAGCTCGCGCGTCGCCGCGCAAATGTAACTCTAATGGCTTTGCCGGAGCTAATTGCGAAGAAGAGACCGGCCAAATGAGACGAGCGTAATCTATCGCCAGCAAGGCTTTGCGTTCCGACTCGAACAGGAATGTCACGAATGTCTTTGATATCAGACCATCCTTTTCAACCTACATCGTCTATAGCTTACAACATCTACCAGAAAAATAATCAGAACAAGCATTTGTTAATTCGAAAGAAGCACGATCCTATATGTATTACAGGCAGTTAGCATATCTAACCAAGTTCTTAACAAGAATCCAAGAAATGGCATTCAGCATCGCGTTTCCTCGAAGACACTCGCCTGACGTTTCGCAGACGAGGAAGGGCCGTTACAGTCGAGGGAATGCAACTGTTTACGCGGTAAATTGCCCGTGTCGAGGATTCACGGGCCGTTCATTCAAGCGGAAAGAGGCAGGCGCAAGGGTAATCCACGTTAAAGCGGCAGACACCGCGTGAAAAACGGGCCTCTGGATATCCGGCGAGGTGTAGCACACACGAGACGAACGACGAAGACGAAGAAGAAGAAGGAGAAAGAGGAGGAGGAGGAGGAGGAGGAGGAGGAGGAGGAGGAGGAGAAGAAGAAGAAGAGGCCGCCAAGGAATCCTTGTTCTCTTCTGCAGCCAAGCTAAGCTCGAGAAGCAAGCGGAACAGTTGACGTTGGCGAAGACAAACGTTGGAAAAATGAAGGCTCGCAGGACGTCGCTCGACCGAATCCCGGTCGTATTTCAAGCCGGTGTAAACACATTTTCAGACAATGACAATTCCACCAGGCACCCGCGTAAATAATGGACACCGCGTACACAAAGCAGAGAGAAAGGTGTACGCGTGTGGGTGCTCAAACTGCCTGCGACACTCGCATTTTTTCTCCTCTTCGGGGTATCCGAACGACTCCACTCAACCTATCTTTTACTTCGAATTCTCCTCGCTGTCTCTTTTCTCCAACATTCATGAGCTTGAAATCGAAGGCTAGCTAGGTAACTTTTGAGATCATCTTATTTCAAAAAGTATCTCTCCTCAAAAGGACTAGTCTCTTCTAACTACATTATTTTAACTCAAAAGTAGCTAGCAATCCATCATCCGAACAAAGCATATGAAATCTTGGCATCCTGTCTGCTCCGGATGAAAATGTTTCTCTAGGAAATTCCGTGACGGCTTCTTCCAAAGTTTTCTCACCGTGGGAAAGTCTTCATTTCCTTCCGTTCCGTTTTAAAAGCTCCATCATAAAAGATACCGAAGTGGATAACGATTCGAATCGAAGTAACGTTTCGATCTTACATCGGTGCTGGTCTAAGGCGGCTACGTTCGATTAAGCTTAAGGATATTCCGGTCGCAGCCGAGCGATTTCACCGATCCTTGACCCATAAATCTCATGTACCTCGCAGGATTAAGTAGCCTGCTTTATCGCCGTCCGGCGTGAGATCTTGCCGCTGGAATCTCACCGATTCGGGATTAGTCTGGAAGCATTAAATCACGAACGCGCGTATTGGTCGCGTGCCTTGGATCCTTGATTCCATGGATCTCGCGTGTACGCGAGACACCGTTTCCTTTTCATTCTATTCAATTCCTTTGACTAACGAATACTTTGAGTGGTGTTTTTTTGTTTTTTTGTTTTTTTTTTTGATTGAACATTACCGTAGCGACGATAATTCCAGTCTTGTTGGAGATTTAGATTCGCAAGAAAAGAGAGCTGGTCAAATTGTAGTAGAAAAATCTGATGGGGAGTAAAACAGGGATATTTTTAGCAGACATAACTAAAGCACGGTGAAAATATGTCGCTGTCACGAGGTGAAAGAATTATGGAGAGTGGCGATCCATGGCGTGAAAATAAGTAATATATTTCGTGGGTTCTCCACGAGAATAATCAGTCGTCGACTGGCACGATGAGATGGGAAGAGCACGGGATACAGGGAGCGTTGCCATCAGCGTGGATACGAGAGATTAATGAATCGAAAAAACGCTTTTTGCATCGTTGAACGTTGAGTAGCAAGGAGCAACCCTTCTATGCGTGCAGCTAAAAAATTCCCTGTCCTTTATTCTAACGAGACGCTAGATATCGCCAGGCTTTTCAAAATTTATTCCAGTTAAGCGTGACCATAAATCATGTTACACGTCCTGCCTATAACTTCTTCGTTTCGTAGAATTGAAATTTTACCAGAGCATCCTTTCAATCATTTCTGTCGGATTAACCACTTGGAAACTTTAACAATATCTGTTAAAAATTACTACTAGTTAATTGGCCCTTTCAACGTAACAACTTAATAAGTACAGTTTGCAAAATTAAAAACAGTTATAAAAGCTGTCGAGTTTCTTTTTTTTAGAACAACAGTTTAATCAAATTCAGGAGAAAACAGCCCGCGTAGTCGAACAGCAAATTTTTAATTCAATTAAGCAAAGAAGATCTGCTTTAATTCGCAGTCTCGCGAAGCTCCTCTTCAAGCATCGTCTTATGATTTAACACTGGCAATTACCGGAATGAAAACGGAATTCACGTCGCAGTTCAGACGTTAATTTACAATTAACTCGTATTTTCAGTACGACTCTGGGAGAAATGGCAGTGTTACTCGATGAACAGTAAAGATCAAAGAAACTAACGAACAATTACTTCGCTGTCTATGTGTAATTGGTTAGCGGCCTGGCTGGTGCCAGTTTTCTAAGTTAACGATAATTAGTCATCTCGTATTCGAAAAGAGAATCTCCAATTGTCGAGAATAATATTTCACTTTTCTGGGCCAGCAATCTATTGAGCGTCAAACCAATTTAGAAATTAATTAATTAATTTCGAGTCGAACTAATTAATTATCGTTATACATATAGGCCACCTGTTGTTGGCCGTATCAAATCCAATGAACAACGCAGCCCTATGCTCAATTTCATTACAACCGTGGTGAAAGTCAGGCAGATGATGAAAGATGAGAAAAATGACGACTCAACATTTAGACTTTAGACTTACGATATCTTTTCAAAATATTTCTGACAGGTTTCGTGCAAAAGATATATCGTTATGCAAGATACTAGAGGCGGAACATAATCCTTGCCAGAGCGTCTGTTCGAGGGGAAGGTGTCAGTGTAGATATTTCCAGGTCACAATGTGTCTACACGAAGGCAGAAACGAAGGGTGGAAAGAAGCTGAAGGGGACAGGAATTCTCGCGTGAGTTGTTGGTCACGACACGAAGGCTCCTGGATGGAGCAGGAAGTTACCTTCTACCACTTCCTGGGTAGTCCTGTCACGATCCCTTGGCTTTTGGGACACGATTCGTGAGGATTTGGGGAGACTTTCATCTCTGGCCAGTGGATGAAGGCCGATCAGTGATATTAAGGGAAAGGGGTTGACGCCGAGTAACTTGGATTAAGTTTCAGAAGGGAGAAAGGAAGGAGAAAGTTTGTTCTTCGTTATATCTTGGCTTTCATCGATCTTTCCACCTTTATTTCACACCAATAATAATCAAAGAATCAAGCGGAAGAAAGCAAATCTGTTGCGCTCGTTTCAATTAGAAGAAGACCAACGAGTCTTTTCAGTGGAATTCTTCTTCCTGCATATTGCTCTCGGTGAATCACAAAAGGCCAGGGAACGCAATAAACTTGCTTTCAAATGAGATATTTTACGGGCATGGGAAACGAGAGGTACAAGTGAATGGGGTTACACGTCAAAGCGAACAAACTTGAATAAAGTTTCTTACATCTTTGTGCCTGCATACCATTTTGCTCTATCACTTACTCGAGAGAGGTAACTTCGTATCAAATCTACGTGTAACTAGATAATCTTTACTCGAGAGGTAATGAAAATATCTCAGTTTCTTTTTGCTACTTTTAGAGCTTGGTGTCGAAATATTAACATGAAAATTATAGTATACTAAAATCCACAAAGTTGCATTTCATTTACGAAAATCTGATAATTGCGAGGCTAGAGTTCAGCAAACGCTAAGAATTCTCTTGCAGTATTGGCTTCATCTGTTCCACTGAAACAGCTCGTTCTTGCCAGCCGGAAAGGGAAGCAATTACGTTAGTAACTTCTTCCGCTGGCAGTTTTCATCGGACGAGCAATTATCGTCCATTGGAATTGAAACTTCTTTTCTCACCTCTGGCATTTAGATGCAACGGTCGTGCCTAAGTTCCCTCGACTCCAATTTCGAATTGCATAATGAGCAGCCATTTTCCAAACGTCGGTAACAGAAACGGTTCGTAAAATAATGTCAAACGGCAAGAAAGTTTCTGGTAACGCGAACTTCCATAACAAACGAATCAGATAGGATATCCGAACATGGTTTCGATAATGTACAGAAGATGGGCGTCTTTTAATTATTACGTCAGAATTTGTTGATACCGGCGCGGCGGCGCGGCGGCGAACGAACCCAGTAGTGGTTGATAGTCAAACTCTGTCGGCTTGGTCTCTCAGTGATCTGTGAGTGGCTAATCTCGTTTCGAAACTCGACTGGACATTTTATACGAACCTTCTAGTCGGCAAAGTATAACGAGATTACGATATCCAATTACTTCAACAGCAACGGCGGAAGCAACGCTAGTGGCGTAGCTACAAAATTTCACGTCCTCCATCCTGCTGCTGGTGGGTTAAATCCAGCGAGGGAGGCGATGCAGTCCGGTGAAATTGAAAAATTGCACTACCAGCTTGCAACCAGCTATATCGGACGCCCAGAGAAATGTTACGTTAGAAAGATATAAATTATATAAAAAATGCAAGTCGTTCAAACCGGTCGAGCTGTCTGAATAACTTCTGTTTCTTTATGGAGCTTGCCAGAGGCTGAAATTAAACTTGTTCATCAAACTTTCCTGCTAGATTAACACTTCCATTTGCGTACTTGTAAATATAGTATGCTTACTGTTTTTCATTTTTACCTTATATTATACAATCCTACACCATATATAACTTACACACGTATAACTTGTCACCTAAAACGGATCAAGACTTTACTTCTCAAGTAAAGTTACACAATACCACCTCGGCAATTTCTTCTGAGCAATCCGTTAACTCCTTTTCCAGAAAAGTTCCACGATCAATCGTGAAAATATGCCTCGACATTTCCCAACGAAATCGTAAGATGAAAGCAAGGTTTCTTCATCAAATCAGCCTACCATTCAAAGGCAAACTATTCTCGAATATCTCGGTTAAAGTTCACTGAAACATTGATACACTGATATGTACACCCTAGATGGAGAACACAAGCCGAGTTAGAATTCTATAAGGAAACCAGACGTAGATGTACCGCTAGCTAGTTCTTTGCACGATTTCACTGTGATATACATATACGGGACAAACGCGTAATCGATTAATCACAGTGGATGACACGCGAGTTGTCGTCGCCGATCGTGTCCCACCCGATATGGAAGGCTGAATTTACGTCAGGGTTTAGCCGACAGAAGGAACAAGTCCGCCAGGAATCCCGTTGGAATGGAGTTTCAAGAAGGCAAGGAGAAAGTGAAGTCGAAAGAAAAAAAAAAGAAGAAACAGACACGACACGACGCTGCTATTGGTAGTTGTTATTTGTGCCAACGGGTCCCTTGGTTCGTGTAACAATGCGATGAATCACCGGACCCGCTATCGACGCCGATTGCAGAAGCTGTTTTCGTGGTTTCTTCGTGATGATAGCCCGAAGAATGTACCCTTTCGGGAACCTCTTTCGTTGTCGGCTATCGAGCGAGTACATATTTCTATCCCTTTGTGGTATAAACGTTCTCGTGAATTTCAACTTTGATCTGAAGGCGGTAGCTATAAATAAGTACATGTTTTCGAATAAAAGATAAATCATGGCGTTACATCGGAAGAAGAAACAAAAGATGAGCTAGAAGAAAACTCGTAAGAGATAAACGTGAAACAAAATGAGCGTGCGACAAAGGAACTTCCGGCTAAAGTCAGAGAAGAGTCAACGAGGTGTGTGCGGGTCGGTCTCCAAGTAAATTCGAGTTTAAAGTTAGCTGGCCGTCGAGACAGGTTGTAACACGCGTGTGTGCGAAATAAAAAGAAAAGAGAAAGAAAGGAGGGACGGTCGAATTAAGGGGGTGGTTCGAGTTTCATGCGACTTCGACCACGATGGACCACATTTTTCTAACTTAATTATCGGAATGAGGGCGTCGGAAGGGTCGAGGAAGTTTGTCCTATCAAGCGACGCTCGAAAAGTTCCACGGTTCGTGTTCCAACCTTCCTTCTCATCTTCGTTTGCCCATCTCCACCTCCCCATCTTCTCCATTAACCTTTGGCTTGCTTCGAATTTCTACCCTTATCGAATTATAACGAGATGTATTCTCGATAACGAACTCGATACAACGTGCTTTTTGCTATTTGTCGAAGCAAACTTTCACCAATCCGCTACGTTGTTTCGAAAACGTAAGGCTACGTACATACACCAGGCTAGGTACCTACTGCGAACGAATTTCTTGCCTGTTTGTTTGTCGAGCGAATTACCTCAAGTTCCTCCGGGCTTTTATTCTCAAACCCGAGGGTAATTGTCCTCTGTGATTGCAGTTTGCAACTCGATAAACAGAAACTACGATCGCGTACGTTTTCAGTCGAGAAATGTGATCGTCTTGAACATAACTTCTTTAAAAAACACTCGATTTGAAATTATCAAAATTTTGTATGCGACGTTGGGAAATCAGTTTGTACTTGAAGACGAATTCGATCAGCTATCAACGACACTCGTTTTTCCTTCCTGGTTCGATCAATTACACCCCCCCACCCCTCTCCCAGAAGTCATCAGACGCGTTTGACTCCGTTTATGGTGGATCGCCTGCGGGTCTCTTGGAAATACTATCGAGCTAATACGCGACTTCCGTCTCGCGGATTCGGGGATTCGGGGATTCGAGGATTCGAGGATTCGAGGATTCAGGCATTCGTTTGATAGGGAGGCGAGCCGTCCCGTCGCGTCGAGTCGAGTTTGCCCGCGGACAGAACGCGACGCGTCTCCATGGCGGCTCGTGTGCACCGGGATTCGAACTTTCACCCTCCGATATCGGGTTTCGGATGACGAGGGTTCGTTCTGCCGGGAATATTCCTCCGGCAAGATACACACAGCCTGCCATGCTAGACGAAGCCTGAAGCATAAATTCAACGAACGATCCTGGAAGACCCAGCTACTGACGTATTGTATAATCGAAATCGAGATTTTATGCGCGACTCGGGCACACCCTTGCTCCAACATCCTCCGGCTAGGGGTGTTAAGACGCTTTTAGAGGACATTTGATGTTTGACAAATTTAGTAGAATTTCGACAAAATTCTATTAAGTTACTATTTATTACTTAAGGGTGTGCAATAAAGAATGAAAAATCGTCGCATTCCATAGTTGCAGCCTGTACAGAGAAATTGTTTCAAGTATATCTGTTCATTTACATATTCACTTGCTCGCTCTCTTCCTTTCAAGCCTCCTTTGAAAACACCAATTTTCAATAACAATCGATTCTAAAGGGTCCACGTCCGGTTCCACGATTCTTTAACCCAGGGGCGTACGAGTTTCGCTTTTGCCAGTAATATATTTGAATTTTAATGCGAACCGCGTCTTGGGCCCTTCAGATCGAGCTGGCTACCGATCGGAGCTGAGTTTGATGCATTTATTCATGTTTGTATTTATGGTCTGCCGTGAGGCGGTGGTCGCGCAGCCTTCGCTCGACTTTACGACACCAGAATTCGCCGAGAATAAATTTTCAACGGAGCCCTTCTCTTATTGTACTTGACTGCCGAGTCAAAAGCAGAAGGGAGCACGGCCGATCGACGACGAATCTCTGATTGAAGCGTTTTACGACGCGAGAATATGCTCGCGATCCGCCTTTATTCTGCTTCTTTTGCTTTACCCGAAGCTTCTTGAAATTGTTTCAATTTTTCTGCCACGCGAAAATTGGAAAATTTAAATTCTCTTTTTTTCCTTCACTCCATCATCTCTTTTTTATCACCCTTCCAAAGTGCTGACGATTTTTTACCTCTTCTACTTTTCCTTCGCAATTTATTAGGAATTTGATGCATTATCAATTCACCTCACTCCTCATCGCTTCTTCGCCCTCGAGAATATTTAAAATAAAATGTTCCTTTGATAATAGTCGGTAGCTTAATGAGCAGTGTATACATAGAAAATAACTGTGAAACAGTGTATAGCTGAAATAAACTCCAGTTTTATGGGTTTACCAGCCTTTCCTGCTTCAATATATCTTCATCTTAAGCCTTGGGTGTTCGATCTGGAAAAATAGCTGTCGATACTTCCTTAGGAGGGTCGCTTGATCTTTCATCACCAGAACACGAAGGTAGAAAGATAGTTGGGTAAATTCTATTGAAACGGTGAAGTTCTCGTAATGAAATTTACATAACCTGGATTACATAGCGAACTAGATCAATTTAATCTTGATAACATTTATGAAAAATGTTTTATTACTTCGAGTACCTTGCTGAAAAATCTTCCAATACACTCGTATCATTTTTATGATCTCGCAATTTTATATAAGTGATACGTCAAAATAGTGACGAACTTTATCATTAAATTTTCACGTGAAAATGGTACATATTGGGAAGCACACAGTTTTCATTTCTATCGTGGTAAATCTTTCGTCTCTGGTTTGCGCGTTCTATTCGACAATTCGATGCTACAAAAGTGAAATTTATAGCATTCAGGGTTATAGAACGGGTAATCTTTAAAAAGAACACAAACATTCCTCCACGAATGTTTCCCCCTGTATCGCGAAGATAAGAAGTTTCATAGTCACTCTTTCTTTTGTTCGCGGGAATCGATGAACTTGTCAGCTTTCTTTGTATAACTCATTCGCTCGTGCACCTTTAGAAAGCCAATTTCGTTCGATCGTCCCATGGGAAAAGCATTTCCTTCAGATGGATCCCGTTTTCCTGCTATAGGCTCGAAGGTGGGATATAAAAAACGAAAGATAAAAACACAAAAACCTCATGTTGCTCTATCAAGAGAGGAAAAGAAAAAACTTGCAAAGCAAAAGCTTCAACTTCGTTTTATCATATTGTAAAAAGAAACTCGTTATAAAATAGGGTGAAGAAACAAAAGGAAAGAGCAGATAGAACAGAGTCAGCTGGTTCTCTTTATAAAGGCGAACGGAGAAGGCTAAGTAGAGGGCATCGATCCGAAGACGATCCGAGGACTATCAGATATCGGAAAGTCTTTAGGATTAGAGGCGATCGCAGGGGCTGTTACCAAGTTGTCGGAGCGACTTAACTTTCGGACACGGAGAAGTCCCCTTGATGCATTTTCGATCGTCCATCGGCGGCCACGTGACGGCAATTCCATAATAATAAGTTAGCCAGGACTAATGCCAGTGATGGAACGACTTTTCGATTTTACCACCCATACCCTCTCGACTCGACGAAAACCATTCATTTTCCGCTCGTGGATGACCGTCGTGTCCTGGAAGCGAAACGAAGATGAAGAACTAGCAAAAAGAGGAAATTTCTTCGAGTACCAGAGACGCGAGGATTTCGTGCGAGGATACTTTCAGGAATAAAGTATATCAGGATTTTGGGAATATAAATGAAACGTCGGGAAATCGAATTTTCACCGGATCTCGTTACTCTTTACGGGGATGCAGCGGATGAGACGATAGGACGGTGATGTAAATTCATCTCCAAAATCAGTTGATTTCTGAAAATGTCCTTTACCTTACGCATCATTGATTTTAACGAGGAAGAACAGTTTTATTTTACGATGGTTTTTAGGAAAAATCATGTTTACCGAGTATGTAGTAAGAAAAGTGGAAGTGAACTTGCATTTTAAAATGCTGTGCCAAATTTTCAGGGATTTGTTAGAATTGAATATCGAAAAAATATCGAGGTCGCAGTAATGCTTTTTGTAAATTCCCAGAAGAAATTATCGACTCGAGCACGACAGAAATACGACGAAACGTTCTCGCGCTCTTTTGTTCGAACGGATGCGGGTAAAAAGGAAATGGCGCGTAGCGTTTGGAGAAACGCAACGACCATCATTGTGAAATTTTTCGCATTCCAACCTTCTACGGCCCATTACAAAATGGCTCGCCGTAGAACGTGCGGAACATAATACCGCCACGCGAAGGCACGTCCGTGGAACGAATTTCTCGCTCGGGCAAGAATCAGTGTTGAAAATAGAAAAAGAAAACCGAACGGAAGTATATTGTAACGTCCAAACTTGGCAAACGACGCGAAAGCGAAGTCTGCCAAAACACGATTAGGTAACTCGTTGCTTTTGGCCTGACTCTAAATGCTACCTTACGTGTCGTCGCGTGGCTAATAATCGGCCTACCGAAGCGAACTTCAAATTGTAAATCCGCTTCCTAATCCTAGTCTATGTAGGATTAATTGTTTTCACGCTTTGAAAGTTTGCAACGAGGAGTGTGTCTCGTTTCTGAAATTTCGTTACATTTTCAACGCGCATTTAAAGCAAAGCGTAATGTGATCCTGGATACACGGATACCGCGATTGTTCTGTAAACAGCAGCAAGAGGTGTCGCGGCAACGTGTCCATTTCATTCTTGTTTCCGAATTCATCAACAATTTGTCGCGTCTCACGCGCGGGGGTGAGAACCACGCTTTTCCAACGTGATATTCGATTCGCTGTACAAAACACTCCCGTTCTATGCTCGAAATGCATACTGCCTTTGAGAGTTTATCGAATCAACGTTTGTTAGCCAGCATCCAATGACCTATCAACGACGGTATACGGTACACAATTAACGGTTCGTTTTACTCTCGTGGAATTATTTTTAGTAACACGTGCTTCTATTTATTATATTGTAGGGTGGAGTCGTGTAGTCACGTCCCTTGTACCCTTTTTATATTATACCTTCGTATTAAAAGCATTTCAAGTAACTGTAAGTAGATATTAAAATCTAAGAAAATGCATTTGAAACTCGCAATTCGTTGGAATTAATAGGATTTTGTTACGTTTTCGACGAACACAATCGAGGATCGAATAACCAGCAACAAGCGTATCGTTAGCCGTGATCGCGCGTAAAAGGATCAAAAGGATACGGGTTTGGTGTCGGTTTGGATCGCAACAGTTGCTCTCGTAACCAGGAATTGCAATTCGATTCTCTCTGCTCTTCCGTAGGGAGAACGGAAAAAAGGAATGTGCTTCGTGTAAATATTAACAGCAACGAAGCGGTGTCGGTCGAATGAAAATCGTTAAACAGGCGATTTCCATAACGCGTAACGATTTTCCCTTGGCAAAGGGCAATAAACTTGACCGCGGTTATTTTAAATCGAGCAAACGGCCCAGAGAAATTATTGCGACGCATCGTTTCCGGTTTAAATCGAACACGAGCCAGAGTCAGATAGCGATCTACGTGGCGAGAGCACGGTTTAGCGTGCGGCCACGTGTGATAATCAAACGGCCAGCAATTATGCAAATTGATGCACGTGCAATTTACTTATTCCGAATTCGCCTTGTTACACCCGTCTAGTTCAATGTACAACGGATCGTTACATACGATAAATAATTCATTTCTACACATGAAAAAAAAAAAAAAAAGGAGATGGATCCATCGTTAATAATAATTAAGGTGACAGTCTTCTTCGAATACACCGTGTAGCAATTCGATAGAATCAGATAGTTATAACGTTATTGAAACAAAAAATATCCAGTGAGTTACACTTTGTTGCGATGGTAAATTCAACAAGGAAATTTCCTTGGGCTCGAATAAATTCGATATTTTATTATCGTGACGGGTATGCCGAAGGAGGTAGCTCGCTTTTTACACTGTATAATTTCAGCGCACGTATTTTTCGTACGTGATTCTTACGGGGCTGAGAGTTAAACCTACGGTGGCCTGGTTTTATCTGAACGTACATTTCGAAGAACTATACGTGACGCGGTCGCGCTAAATTTTATCGCCTGAAATTCAAGATTTCGGAAAATCGCGTTACGGTAATGCATTCTTCCTATTCCCCGCAAATTCCACGGCCAGGAGAACCGAGGAACGTAGATGGTTCTGTAAATTATTGTCACGTTGCACGGGCGTGCGGCGTTTCCAAATTGTTGCACAATTGCCTTACTACGGCTTTTAAATCTTTCACGAATTCAACATAAATCATACATACGATAAATTAATGAGGATTAAAAAAAATATAGCTCTTCCGGCTTTTCCTTTTCTCGTTCAAAGTGCAGTTTTAAATAATGAAGAGACAATAGGTACCGCTAGCTTTTTATCATTATTTCTTCTTGTGCATTCCGATTCAAAAGATCGTAATAATTTGATCAGCCACTGTATCGTTAACTGTTCGAAGAGGCTGAGGTGCTGTCGACCGATCGAACGAACTTCGAAAACATTTTCGGTAACGAGGTGGGTATCTTGAGAAGTTAGGGTTTCGAGTGCAAAAGTTTGTGTTAGAAATTAAGGCCTAGGAGGTGCGGGATCCTGGCATTAATTCCGAATTAACGGAGTATGTACGCGGTTGGTGGCCGCATTGGTGTGGCGTGGCACTCACGCACCGCTGCTTTCCGTATATCAACGAAGTTTCTGCAAAGCATCTAGCACCGGTGCAACCAAAGTCTGTAAATTCGAGGAACCAAGGAAAACGAGGGCTATCGATAAACAGATATTAGTACCGAGAAGAAGCTAGCTCGGCGTATATCGGTTAACTTAGTACAAGTTTGAAAGGTAGCCGCGGATGATTTACGGAATCAATGAACAGTTATAAAGTAACTAACGCGCTCTAATGCAGATTATGGGTTAGTGAGAGAGATTAAATTCTGAAGAGTCATTCTGTGGCCTATCATCTTAAGATCGTTTCATTTTTTATATCCTACTCAAGTTGTATACAAAACTCAGCGGACCAAGCGACTGATAGTTTGATACTTTTATCACAACCTTATGAACGCACCATTACGTCTGAAGCGGTTTCGAGGAAATCTTAAAAAGTCATTTCATCCTCCGGTCGTTCGTAAAACTCGGTCAAGCTTTCGAATACTTTACGCGGGTATCTTGTGCAAATACTTTTCCCAACTTATCAGTAAACTAATTACTTTAGTAATAAGACATCGTTCTGATATATGTTCTGATACATATGATTAATATAAGCCAATCAAAAGACTAATTGTAAGAAACTACATATCCCAATACGTTATTCTTAATTGAATCGTAAGTGATAAATTGATTAATGAAAAACTAATAACTGCGCAACCAGTGTGTAGATTTACCAAACCAACGATTGTCAACAATCTAATTACACGTTGAACAGCACGATTTTCCCAAAGGACGAAGAAGAAAAGCCGGCAAATGCCCTGAAGCGATTCTCTAGGAGACGATCCGAGCTTTTCTTCTGGTAGAAACAATTCTATCAGTGAAACCGACGCGGCCTACATCCGCTGGATAAAAATCTATTGGCTCCTGTCCCCGTTCTACATTCGCGTTTCACTGCGAGTCACGACCGGAACAATGCCTCCTGCGACTCCCTTTTAATATTTCTCTTCTCCTTCGCCCCTCGTGTCCCGTCCACCCCCACGACCACCAACCATTCTGTGCAACTAATTTCGGCCAACGTTCCATGGAATCAGATTGCGGCCTCTTTCGTTTAAATTATCTGCTGCTACGAGGCAATCGGATCCTCCCTGCCGTAATGCTTGTTATTGTTCCAAAGAATGAAACGTTGGATCCATTTCTTTCAAAGTTTACTCTATACGACTACATAGGTGATGATGATTTTCAGACAAAATTTCTGAATCGTTCGAAATAAAATTTAACTTTCTAGTAAAATCTTTGTTTACTAAAGTATTGTAGAATTTGTAGGGAATAAAATATAGCGTAAGGATGCACGAATACCGCAGAGATTTCCCTCTAATTGTTTAACAGTACACGTTATCCAGTGGCGTGATCTCGTTTGTTTTACGAGACACAGTTTCCTATTTCAGAGAAATTTGTTACATTCGATACGATCGTGCGTTAGAGATAAGTTTCAATCAGGGCTGCTATAAATTTTGCTCCACTTCTCTATTTCGTATAAAAATTTCACACGATATCTCGCTGACTATCATTTTACGTTGCGAGCTATTTTTCCAAGATACATACCATAAATTACGAAGATATTTAGGTATTTTCATTTTCACTCTTATATACCTAAAGCATGATGATTCGTTGATTTAAATTTCAACAATTACAATTACCGACTTACGATTAGAATATCCTCTAGGATCAGCAGGTTATTCTCTTGTCGCTTTTCTCTTGTGTAGTTTCTGAATTTATTCTTCAGCTGTCTGAATGGCTTTTCCTTCGCGTAATCCCTTAAGTTGGCCAGGACATTCTTCCCGCCGGATCGGATAGACTTTTCGCTCTTCGCTTTAACTTGCCCACGTAGGAACGTATATATGCACACACGAGCCACCTTGGAATTTATGCTCCCGCAGCTGCCGTAGGCAAGCACCAGCCTGCACTCCTTCCCTTCAATTTCATCAGAAATACACCTGGCGCACGTGCCGTCGCGATTCCGACCATGCAAATTGGATGAAACTCGCTTGCTTCTTTCGTCGAGTTTAATCTCCACACGCATGTACAGAAAACAGGGATGGGGTAGCTATGTTGCTTGATAAATCCTTAATAGTTGTTGTTGTTGTTGTTCGAACGGGCCACGATATTCCACGGATGCACATACTTGTCCGAATTTTTAATGTTAGTAAAATATGATAATTTACTTGAAAGAATTCATTTAAAAAATGTAGGGAATTATAGAGCTACTTTATCTAACGCAACGCTACTTAGGAGTAAGGTATGCTCTGAGAAAAATTCACCTAGTCATAATTCTTCTCTGAAAAGCTCTCTATTTCAAGGAAGATTAATGAAACGTTACGAAGAGTTCTTTATTCGGTTTTAATCTGCTCAGTTTCATTCGGTACGGTCATTAAATTTAACGAAAAAAAGGAAAAATAGAGTTTTTATTTTTGATACAGCTGTTCTCCATGTTCAAACGACTAGGACAGAGGGTCGTTGAAATATAAAATTAAATTTTTTTTTTTTCTTCTCAACGGTGAATAGCGTGCCACAATGTTCTAACAGTATTGAAATATCTTTCGAGAAGTAATACAGAAGCAGGACCATTTGTTAATTCAGCAGCGAACCGCACGCATTGTTCCGACGGATTTCAAATTCCGTGTTCAGCGAAATTAAAAGCAAAAATACCATTGAGTTTCGTATTTCTCGTCGCTATTGTGCAAGTCAAGTTGAAACTCATATGCGTATATTATTCATTATATCAAGCTTGCTTTTCAGCTTCCTCATTTGATGCAATGTTTTTGTAATTTTAATTCTATTTTTCTAACGTAAGAATACTTGAAAATCCTTCAGTTTTTTTGCAAAGTGATACTGAAAATTATATTTAACAATACGTGGTCTCTTGTAAAAGTAACGGGACCAAGTTTAATTAAAGCAACAGTCTTCAAAGTGACGTTTGAAGACTAGTTGCTGAAATTATCGCATTATAGCATGACAGTGCATCAAATACAGGTATATATAGACGCAGGTTCCTTTAGAAAGTTCTCCAGAATTTCATCAACACCAGTGGTGGCAGACATTTCACTGCATGCAGATTGATGCAGATATCCGAGGTTTATATTGCGTAGCCGTCAGTGAACCACCATTTCCGCGAGTATCTCCGCGGAATGACCAAGCGAGAACCGGCGATGATATTACTTTTCATGGAGCCCCATTAATCACGCGCCTATCTGGCCGGGGTTACGTGATGCAATTCGACGTCAGAAGCGTGTACAGTCGCGGCTGCGAAAAAATGTCAAACGTGCATGCAAACATGAGAGAGCCGGTGAAAATGTAGACTGAAAATTATACGAAACGCGACCGTACTTTCAACGAAAAAAAAAGAAAAAAAAAGAAAACTCTACCCCATGTCGACGTGGTTAAAAATTGGATTCAATTCTCGTGTCTGGCTTATTAGCAACCCACACGCTTTAGATCCTGTCACTGGGATCACGTTTAAAGTGGATATCCTATGATACGAACGAAGGATTTTAAAGTTATCTATATTTCTAAATCGATATCGTTTCAAACTCTCTATACTTTAGCAAGCAACAGAAACATTAAACGATAGGTACTTTTCTTTATTTTCATTAAAGATCCAGCGAATAGCATCATCGATCACTGACACGAAAATATCCTGCAACTTTCGAACAATTGTTCAGCGAACACGTGGTTGACTGTAGGTTAAACGAAATTCTGCGTAGGATTTACTTTCCTTTTGTCGTTTAGTAAAGCTTCTTTTATTATGTAAATCTATGGCGTCGGCTGCGTACAGAGGAAGCATAAGGGTTTTAATATTAACGTACCACGCGAGGGGGGTGGCGAACGGTCGGCATCCTTCGTTTCAAAGCAATAGGACACGGGGATGCTGGTGCCGTTGGTCCATAAGACGAGTTCGCTGCAGGAGAACTCGTTGGTATGCCACCCTTCCCTTTCCACTGGCTTCCTGGTTCCGTGTTGAACATGACGAGACTTCGTAGTGGCCCTCCTCGAGGATACAGGATTCATACTGATCGCTTTTGCCTGCATCTTTCACGTGATAGAGCTCTTTCTCTGTCTCCGTTTTGCAGTAACACGCGGTGCAATATTTCTTCATGAAACACCTGGCTATGTAACTTTATTAGCACACCATCACAATTGTCCGAAACGTTAGAGGACGTTGGAGAAAATGTTTTCGTCGAAGAACATTGAACAGCCGTTGCGTTAGAACCAAAAGTTTCCTGGACACGTATCGCGTTCGGTTGTTTTTGAAGTTGCAGCAAAGAAAAATAAGAGACTGTTGGCACGAGCTGCCCGCCAGAAGTTTGAAGGGGTTCGAGCGTGCGTGAGCGGAAGAAATCAATCCCCGGAAGTAAAGTTCCTGATATTGTGGACCGCTTCAGCGGAAAACTGTTAGTGTCTTTCTAACACCCAATCCCTTTAACCATTAAACGCTATGGCGTGGCAGGCAATGAATTACACGACGGATTCTATAAGAAACTTGATATGTGGGACTCGTTTAGAATGATAAATTTAGCAATTGGTAAAAAAATCATATAGACGTTCTTCCAAGTTCCAATAATCCGTTTGATAAAACGATATACTTAATTCCAGGATTAAAATACATTGACAACTAGTGAAAAAAGTTTCCCTTGACAAACCCTATTAACTTCTGAGTGTATCGATAGGACAAGAAAACGCAAAGTGATTATATGTTCAATAGATGTTGTAAAAATGTTTCAATACAACCTTTTATACAAAAGCTCTTTGATCAGAAAACACGCGCGTACCCTTTTCTAGCTTTCAATTCTTTTTCAACAAGGTTTTTTTTAATTTCCAACGATCTCTTCCTTTGTTCTGATTCGACGGCGTGAATTTCTATCGAAAATCCAGGTAAACCTGTTTTCCCTAGGTAGTCTTGAAAGAGAATGTAAAAGGGTGTCGAAAAAAAAAGGTGGCAAACTGTCCTCGATTCACAGTAGAATCGATATACGAGTAGTCATAAATTTTTCGCTTAATCCGTAGGGTAAACACTGCTGATGTGTTTGTCGGATGGACTGGTAGAACGCTGGCATCATCGTTTCTCATTCTCTCCCTTTTTTGGCGTCTCTCTGTAACTTTGTTACTGGCTGGCCAAAGCGACAGACACAGCAGCGCGTTTTTTTCTTTTCCAACGCGTGTACACGAGAAAATATGCGTCCACGCGGTGCGGTGGCTTAGTTGGCCCACAAATCACGCTCCATTTCCATGCTAATATCTGATGGAATTGGCATCCAGCCATTCCGTTGTTTTCCTTCTCTGTCGCTGCTTTTATCATTCTTACGTGACTCTAGATTTTCTCTCTGCTATTCGTTGCTCCTTCTATCCAGGTTCTACAATGTTGTTTTTGAAACTTACAAATGTTGATTTTGTTAAATAATGTTTAAGTACCGTTTAGAATGCGATGATTACTAAAGCTGCGATTCCTCCTCTTTACCTTCCATATCTGTCTAAGCAATTTCACCAAGTTTTCGATCGATTGACTAGCGGTATGATTACGGAAGTACAGCCCCAGTTTCAGTTCCGATAGCTTCGTAAGATCATTTGTAAGACTGCTAAAAGATCTTAAGATACCGAACGAAAACAAGCCATTCTTTCAATAGACGTTCATACACGAACACATACAAGCTATGTGCACGATGGTGAAGACAGCAAGTGGAAATCGAACGATAGCTAAAATTTATCAGGCACTGTTTCGCGTGCACGACACGACGCGACGCGACGCGACGAGGGAGAAAACAAAAGACGCTGACTCGATAAGCAATTTACCGAGAATCGAGAGAAACAAGAAGGTGGCTCAACCAGCCGGAAGCGAGACAACCAAGGGTGGTTTCATCCCTGCACGAGCCAAATTGATTAGAAGGCTCGATCGTGTTCGAGCTCGCGACCACCATCGGAAAGAAGTTTGAACGACTCGATTTTCGACATGCTACAAACAGCAACAGAGGGACGACGGGATAAAACGATCGGCTCTATTTCGTTTTAGCATCTCTCGGTCAGTATTTTCCAGGGATAAGCATATTTCCCTAGAGTTTCGAGATATCGCGGAACTTCTTATCCACCCTCTGGGATTCAAGGGGATTCGAGCGTAATGCAAACAGCTCACCCTTGGAACTGTTTCCTGCACTAGGTGCCCCTTCGTGTTTGCTTTAACTTCCAAAAACTTTTTCGCGATCGTCTATCGTCCCTATTTCTGCAAACAGACGGATAAGTGTACGTCAAGGTATCAGCCTGTTAATCGTTCTATTTAAAGCGAGAAAGGCGCTGCTCTGTCGTCGTTGTTTACTCTTGTTCAGCTGCTTGTAAGACGTTAATCTTCTTGGGGTACGTTTTCAAGAGTTACGTCAACGCTTGTGTTTACGTTATACAAAGTAATACAGGATTATTATTATTAGATGGCTAAATTCCGTTTGAGAGTGTCACAAATTTAAAACCGATTTCTATATTTTTTGGCTTGCAACTAAGTTCATTCTTCAATGCAACTCGCTTCACGAAAATAATATATCTCAGCAATTACGTTTCAACGTCCGAGCACAATAGCACAATTTTTCTACTTAAAATTCGCCAAGCGAAAGAAAAATATCCGAAACGCTCTCTAGATACAACACGCGAAACCGACCGAATCAGCTTTCCAATCTCAAAAACTCTCAGCGTGAAATCCGGATTACGCGTTTCGTCCGGATGAATTTTATAACCAGCCAACGGAAGTGTTTTAATTTCATTCGTTTCGGGAGAAATCCGTACGTGCTCGCGCACCGACCACCGGGAACCGTTGTTGCACGAGTTCAAACATATTTCCCAGGCATCGTTTCGGAGATGCAAGTTTTATTTATTGTTAGCCGTCAGGATGTATCCCTTCCTGGTTGCGTGGAAACAATATTTGCATGCGTGAATAATGGCCACGGATCTCAGCGTCTCTTATTTTTCCCAGTGAATTTATGCCGGAAAACGGCTTGCCGTTCGAGGGTGACACGAAAAAGCTACCTGGAAACACGGATTGACGATTTCAAACTCGTGG
This sequence comes from Osmia lignaria lignaria, assembly GCF_051020975.1. Lineage (NCBI taxonomy): Eukaryota > Metazoa > Arthropoda > Insecta > Hymenoptera > Megachilidae > Osmia > Osmia lignaria. Next base: position 11,738,868 of record NC_135036.1, on the reverse strand, counting down.
CATCTCGGCTTGTAAACAATTTATCTCCCGTTTTATAGACCTACGTGACGGATTAAAGACGCAAACGACGAGGAAGTTCGGTTGGTATCTCACGGGATTTGATTATGGTGTTGTAAATTGTGAGCACGTGCTGTTAGATGCTGTAAGATTTCTTGCAACTTGTACGATGATGATCAACACGATAAACGAATCGTTTAGAAAGTATCATCTGCTTCCTGTAAGTTATGTGTTAACAAAAGAAGCTATCCTCGTTAGCAGTTTTAACAACATACGACCAAAAGAGGCGTTTGAAGGCAACCTAACGACTGGTCAGGATTAATTTATGAGCTAGGGTTACGGTATCGAACCATTAGCTCGGTTCCAACAAAACGACTTCTAACGGAATTAATTTAACAGCGTAACCACGGCTGACTTCTGACACCAACTAGCGAATTAATGAGCTATGTTAAGCGTGTGTTTAAAGAAAAAAAAAAAGAAAAAGCAGACAGACCGAGTGGTTGCGGTACGAGGTTGGGGAACAAGACAAAGAGCAAGGCGACAGATGTCGTCTAGTCAATTAGTGTAGCGAACATGAACCGGAAAAATGTTCGACGCCGAGGGGTAAACGCTCGATAGAGGAGAACCAAATAAGGAGAGCGTGATTGAAATCGATCGTAACGCCGAAAGGCAGTTTAATTAGTCTGGCTCGAGTTAACCCGTGGTTCCACGGCACAAACGGCCCTGGCAGCGACCTCCAACCGGAGGAAATCAATCGAAACGAGACAGGATAGACCGATGCCGAGGGTGAAACGTACCCTGGCTAACCCGTTTTAAAAATATTTCGGGAGGATTATTCGATACCAGAGACCAATACCGAGCACAGCTTGCAGAAAGTGTTGGAAAGATATATAGCTGCTTTTTTCATATTTATTGCACGGTTGCATTGTGAAATATTTAACTTGACTTTGTTATATTCTTCGAGTTTGGTGAAATATTGAGGTCTTGCGAGAGATGACACTAGCTGGGACATTGTACGTTGACATTTATACGGTTTGATGAATGTGTTGCGTGATATGAATTGATCTGCCTTGGGTTTAACAAGGTTTGGGTGTCTATGATGGAAAGTACCATTCGATCGAATAAATTATATTTCGTATTCAGAATATTTCTAATGAATATTTGAATGTATATACAATTAGAAAAAAAAAAAGAGAAGAAGAATGAGCTGTATTTCTTGGTGAAAAACTATCGGATAACGTCTTCATAAATAGCGAGCAAAAGTAAACGCGACGAGAACGAGTATTTTGTTCCCTTTGATAGCGTTAGACACTTTAACAGCACTCGATAGTACTATTACCGTGCTAAAGTTACCAAGCACCGAGTCCAGATACTTTTAATCGAGTAGACGAGAGGTGAGTTTCGAAGAAACAGAAACTGGATCCGTAAATTGAGCGGACTGGTTGTAACTGGGAAAACTTGGAAAAGTGTTAGCGTCTCTATTTCGCAGAAATAGTGATCCTTTCTGAGAAATTTATGAAAAATAGAAAAGGCTGAAATTAGTTTATTCTTGATAGATTCTATTTTCTTTGAAACAACATCCAAATCTTTTTCCTCCAAACAGTTTCACAAGAACAACAAGAATAGCAACTTTTTCGCTATCGTATCACGTTCACAAAACCCGTCTAATTTATCTCCAACTAGTTTCCAACGAAAAAGGAACATTTCCCTTCTTGCAAACGCGATTTTAGGGCTACATTTCAAAAGTACACTCGAAAGCAGTGCATCTAGAGAAGCCAATATATTTTCACGGCTAATCCCCCGCTACGGGTGAACAATTCATCACGAAATAACGCATACGTGTTCCAGCGAACCCTCTTTATTGTCCTTTGCCTGGTTGGTTGCTCGTAAACCCTCGAATTGTTGTCCACATGTTCTGTAGCAGAGCGTAGTTTCAACGTATGACAGGTTCCAATTAAAAGTTTAGAGTTGCTGGCCTGGCATTCTAGCGAAATTATTGCTACGATTACTGTTGCTGTTACTGTGTCAAGCTGTAGCTGGCCAATGGATATTCGATTCTACAACGTCGAAGCACCATACGTGCCTATCTTGTCTTTTTTATCTTCCTATCTAGATATACAGTTTGATGTCTATTTGTCAATGTCCCAAACAATTTTGCTTATACAAATAATCACCGCTCTTATACCAAATGACGAACAAGGGAAAGTCATAAATTAGAGCACGAAGTTTGCACAGATTTGGTGAATGGTACGCTTTCTAAGCGAAACTGAACGATCGAACTCGATTCACCGGTCAGAAATCAGATAACGCGGTTTGTTGGTAAGTTGCAACTTCATAGATCATCGAACGGAAATACGATGTCGAAACGGGCCGTTTAAATTTTCGACGTTCCCTCCACGCTTCTCTCGTCCTACGGTCGCATCAATAATTTTACTGGCGCACCGCGTCGCGTCGCTTCACTGCGATATACTCGTAAACTGGAATTATAGAGATATTAACTTGTCGTCGGGAAAATCGTGTCTTTGTTGCCACGAATGGAAATTCTGTTTATTCCATGAGAACGATGAATAGCTTTTCCTTGCTAAAGTCATCTTGAAATTGATTATATTCTCGTTTACAGGAAGAATCGTTTAATCCCTCGGTTAAAGGGATGTTCGATTAAAAACTTGTTTCTGCTGTGTAAGCGTAATGGATTAGGGTGAAATGAAATCGTTGCAATTTAACGTGTAGAACAATTCTATCAGTTATGATATTAAACATTCATTTGTCGCTTGAATGATATAAATTAACGACTTTAGCAGACGATAGCAAGAAAAGCAGATATAATAATTTGATCGCACAATGTACTTACATGCAACGATAATTTGTCAAGCGGAAGTGTCTGATCGCGTAAAAAAAAAAAACGTGTTAGCTTGTCTACGAAGCGCAACGCGTCAGCTTGGAGAAACGAGCTATGAATACGGCTTAAACAAGGCCGGCTTTAATGGGCGCACCACCTCTAACCCGTGTATACTAATTTATCACTCACCGTTCATCCCGTTCAGCCAATTCATCCGGCCGTCAATTACAAAACAATCGATGCGCGATTAAGTAACCGTTCCGTGCAATTAATTAAAAATCTAGCATCGACCCTGTCCTCCAAAGGCTCTCGAACGAGTGTTTTCCTTATTCCATATCCGGATAGTCTGTGTAACGTTAGAATCCTATGTAATGTACTTTGTTTTTCGGATAATTCAAAAAAGTTAAAAAAGCACTAAACACACAGAAGAATGAATTAAATTTGCATTGATCGTGTGCATCGGTTCAAAAAAGAGACGAGATAAAAATGGATCTTCACAATAATGAAACGTTGAAGAGAATCATTGAATCATTTATTAGAGAGAGGAATGTTATGAATGATACTTCAATCGGAAAACAGCGCTTGCGTACGAAACTGTAAAAACAGGATATTAAAATTTGTCCTCGTATTTTCTGATAAAATATCGTTCCGACGCATGCGGATACGAATTTCAGAGCACGAAATTGAACGAGTTTAATTCCACGCGAAACTTGCTGCAGAAAATGAACTCAAATGAAACAATGCTATGTTAAATCTATTTACTTTTTTTTCCTCGAGTCACTCGAAATTTCAACTGGAACCCGGTTCGGGGCTTACCCTTTAACGCTTTCCAAAAAGAACGTAGTTGAACGAAAAAGGAGGCAACCGGTAATTCAGAAGAAGACGACTGTGGGTCGGAGACGCCCTGTAAAAATCCATTAATTACGAACGCGTCCAGTGCTCGTTTAATTATCCTTGGTGCCTTTGCGATTCGCGCCTGTATTTAACGCGGTGAGCAATTATCGAGAGCCGAAAAATCACGAGTAGAAATTCCACGGATTAAAATGGAAGAGGCAAGAAATTATCCGAATGCCAGCACCGTATCCGACGTGAACAAATGAGACGGTCGAAGGAGAAGAGATAGCAGTATGGCGAAAATTTTCGTTGCTGGAAAAACTGGGCTATGCGAGCGAAGGAAAAACGCACTGACGAACACCCTCTGGCTAGCAAAGAGGAGGAAAAGAAAAATTGAAAGAAATCGTACACGAGAGCCCCATTTTTGTGTTTCCGTGTTTTTCTAATACGAAACATATTTATATCCGACTAAATGTACCCGATAGCATTATGAATCTCTTCTTCTCTCTTTTAGCCTATGATAGAAACACGAAGTATAGAAGCACTCGAGTCTCGGTATCTCGAGCAAGGATCCTCAGTAGGAAACTGTGGGGGTTCTCGAGTATTCTACGTTAGTTACGTCGGTGCAACAACCCGTCCCCGACCCCTTCGAGATCCGGCTATTATCTGCCTGGCGATTATTAATTTCCAGCTACAATGCCGGTAGGAGCTGTCGTGTGTCGGCGGTGCTGGTTTCCTGCGAATCCTCCGCGAACACGGGTTCGAGACCTCTTAATTATTGTCGTACTCCTCTCTTACCCCTTGCCAAGAACCAGCCCCGTCTTTCCAAGGTGGTTAGCTTCTCGAGCGTATTATTGGAGCGAAGGAGCTGCTTGCCTTCGTAATCGACGATTGCAGGGCCAAGCAGAATGGCCGAATACGGGGACCGGAGTATGTAATGGTGTTGCTTTTGCACATCTACGGGGATGCGGCTATACGATGCTCGTTGAATTATCGAATTGCTCTTCACGACGAATAATCGCTCGATAAATCGGTTTTGCGATCCCAACATCGAATCATAAGTGACCAATTAGACAATTTCATGGACTTCGTGACCGAATTCAGAAAAGAAAATTACATATATCGCAAGCTTCGGTCTTTGTAATTAAAAATAATTTGTGTTGTGATTTTTTATGAAATCAGTTTGTAAAACAAAATCGCAGATAAGATCGAGTTAAATTGGATCGAACAAAACGAAACAACATTTGTTGCATTCGCATAATTGAAACGTCAAGCGACGAGTAATAATATAAATTCTGTTGCGTGATTTTTCTCTTATCAGTAGCAACGATTGCAGAGAACAATTCCAACGTACCGTAAATCTAAAACCGTACATTTATGAATAAATTCAAGCAAGTTACCGTTCATGTTGTAGTTTTACTACGACTACCAACGTGTTCAATTGAAATGATAAAAGATATCTTATTCATTGAATAATGCTTCGTATGAAACGCGAATAGGGTTTGAATAGAGAAGAATAACCATGGAAACGTGTTCCACGTCCGATCGATTAAATCGACGACGAGAATCCATGGTTATAGTTGCACGCTGGATGGAATCTAGCGTTCGTGAAACCAACGTGGAAACGATAATTCGACTCGAATGCCTTCGAATCTGACCGAAACGCGATCATCGGCTCGAATTGGATGAGCTTGCATTCCTAATTTGGACTTACTTCCAGGTCGATTTGCCTCCATTCAGAACGGGATCTAGTTCGCATCGATTCCGATCGAAAGAACAAGCAACTTCGAATCCTCAATTCTGAATCATCTTGTTAGAGATGAAACTCCAAATCTGACTTATTTATTCAGCGTCAGACTGAATATAATGATACAAGTTGCAATCTTTGCAAGAAGAGAGAAAGTTCGATTGACTCACAGTCGATGAAACGCCTACACTTTTCTATTAGCCCCGAAACGAATACAGTTCCGTGGCCGGTTATCGATAGGTAACATAAAGTTCGCTGTAGATTATTATCTCAGAGTGCATCCATTACTCCATCGTAGATTATAGATTCCTGGGTTCGTGTTCAATTTTCTCGAACGGCCGTCATAAATCTCGCTTCAAAAATTGAAGGTACCATCCTGGTCCGTTCGATCCTGCCGTGGAACGTGGCTTCGCACAATGCTGCTTTTTTATTTCTTTTATTAACTTTCCTCGCAAGATGTAACCAGTTTAATGATTAAGAGAATTTCGTTCTTCTACGGTTGCAGGTTGGTAAGATCGAATTTTTTCTTAAAGAAACTGGTCGGAATTCAGTCGTCGACGGAATTCAAGCGTCTTCGTTTTTCATCGCGATTCGAGCGGCTGGCTTCGAAACTGTCGATTCAGGACGGCTTATCGAGGCAATTAAACTTCTTCCGGGAAGATCTCCGCGCGAATATAGCCTGTGACGCGACGGTTTCACTCGCGATTTTCTAGGATTTCTTACGGAACCTAGGTTCGGTCGGATTGATGGTCGAGTAAATAGCTGCTGGATTCCATTGCGCTCGATCCATTCGCTTGAATTAATTGCGAAACGACGTGCACGGTGAATTAATTGTAACAAGATGGATGATGTACGTACAATCGTCGATTTAATCTCCATGAAAATTCAACCAGATAATTTTGAATCAACAATTTTGGATGAGATAAGTTAAAAATATTCGAGCAGTTCGATTCGAATCCTATCAAGAATACAAGACGGAAGCTAGTCTCCCTGGGAGGTCCAGGGTGGAATACGATGTCCACCTTATATGATAAACGTCCTTGCGATCTTTATTGTTTCCTTCTGCCGTTCTCGTTCGTGCAAAACGAAAAGGGAGGTCATGACGCGGAACGAAGGAAAAAGACAACCACTGTGAAATAAGAATAAAGAATAAAGAAGGAAGAGGTGGAAAAAGGTGCCTCTGGCGTAGCGCGAGGATAAGGGAATGAAAAGGGAAGGTAAAGGAATCGCATATTCAATCGTGGACGAAAAGAATGTCTTTTGTCGGCAACTGCAGCGGCAGATTCACATGCCGTTTGAATAACAGCACACCCTTCGCCCCTCGACAACCCTGTCACAGTCCCTTTTCTACGCGTCTCATTGTCAGTCACACATAGCATTTGTTCCCTCTTCTTTCTTATTGTTAGTCCTAGTTCCTTCCTCTGTCGGATAGCTTGCCCCTTTGCCTTCTTACCGCTTCGTCTGACTGCTTAAACCGCGTCTTCTATTGGAGATCCAACTGGTAGATTCTCTGCTGCTAGCTTATTCTTAGCGACTCTTCGCTGAAGCTGAGGATTTTGCTTGGTATAATGTTAACAATTGGTCACAGCCTCAGAAATGTGAAGGATAACGTTCGAATATGAAAGGGCGGTATATAAGAATAATCGTTGCAATATGAACGATTCGTAAACTAGGAACAATATGATCGCACAAAGCAACGTTGCGTTGGTCGGATAAATACATGTAAACCATCGTGAGTGGTGGGCCTACAATAATCAATGCGATACGCCAATTAAACGCGATCCCGGATTATTCCTGGGCATTTGTCGAAACGAATTTACGTTAGCTTATTATAATGTTAACCGATGCGAGGCAACGAGTACACGGTACCAGTTCGCGGCAATAAATTTCACCGCGTTCTGTCACGCCTTTGTGCCTGGCCACGGCCAAATTGAATTTCCTGCGCGTCGCTTGTACCTCGTGGCTTGGCTCTAATTGCACCTGTGTAAGAGAGACCACGTCATTCGCGAAAAATTTCGTCTGTCGAAAGATTAAAGTTACTATTATTGAATCAACTGGACACTGATATTTCTTCAAATCTTACTAAACAGGGTATTGACCTCGGTCTGACTCCACTCTGACCTTTCGTTTCACCCTAGCCCGACTTTATCTTCTCATCCGTGGTTCGCACCGCGTCCATTCTTTCCTCTGGTCACGAACAACGTCTCGCGTAATCAACCCCACGCGACCGTCTTAATTGCGTAATCACAGTGTTTGTGGCCGAACGAGAAACCGAGATTTCATGGATTTGCATATAGATTGCGACTTAACCGTCTCTCGAACCATGCCGGAAAATTTCTCAGGCGACTGAACGCTCTTCCCTTCTTTGCTTTTCCTTTCATTCTCTCTCTCTCTCTCTCTCTCTCATACAGTGAACCAAAAGTTTTACGTACTATAGAGATTTTTCGAGCAACATGTTTATGCGGTTTCGCAAAATTACCTACTGTCATTTCGTAAGAATATGTAATAAAAAGGTTAACGTAATATTTGGGTCAGTGTTTTTTCATGAAACTTTGCCGCGTACTTTTTTCATGATGTGATTTTATAAAACTTTATGCCAAAACTTCTGTATGAATTGGTATAGATTTTTCTATGTTTGTACACTGTATAAAGCTTGAGTTTTCAAAGCTTTAAAAGAATACATATTTTTTATTGTCAACTGACCCACAAACCTGCAGTTGTTTCTATATCGATGTAGACGTAACATTCAATACGATTTAAACGTAACACTTTGGCAACGAACGCCATTGTAATAAATAAAAATATTCAATCTGCTGTTCCCAATTGAATGGCAGGCTTTTATTAATTTGCTTTGATACGAATAAACGAGCATATTTCACTTCGTTATCGAGAATAAAAAACACGGGAATTGAAATTGTTCACGCATCCCGGATACGAATGCTAAAAACAAAATCAATTTGTGTTATTAATCAATTGATACAAGCCGATTTGATTTTTACGAAACACTAATAAATATAAGAGCTCGACAATTTAGTTTGATTGATATGATGGAAAGTGTTGGTCGTTAAAGAATAATTTCAATAATTCAGCGCTTTTAACAATCTCATGCGACGAATGAAAATTTCTGTTGTTCAAAGAAACTTCAGTCACATCGATGTTCAGCCTGAAATCAAAGTTGCTGTATAATGCAAAAGGAAAAGGAACGGAAGTTGAAAAGATTGCAGTTGCACAAATTGCAATTCATGACGTGAAAAGAAACGAGGAAGAAATAATAAATGCTCTCAAGTACAGTTGCAACAACACCCAAGCTGGTTCCTCCGTAAATTGTTAAAAGTCTCGTGCATCCAGTCGAAACGTTTCCTCTACTGGACCGTTTCCGATCCAATCACTGAACGACCACCGGTTAAAATCGGGACCAATCCATCGAGATGCCGTTCGAGCGAAATCGAAATCCGAAGCGATCAGTTACGATGACGAGGAACACTTGACTTACGGCTTCGTCCTCCTCGTTTTCATTACACGCGACCAGATCCGGCTGCTAGCAATCGAAACACGCTTTGAAAACGACGAACGAAACTTGCCTAATACTTTCTTCAAGATATTACACTGGCGCGCCATCGCATTGTAAAGTAGAAGAAGTCACTTTACCAGATTGGAAAAATATTAAATCTATTAAAAAATTTCTCAAGTAATTTCTTAAGTAATTGTTAAGTGATTGTTGGAATTTGAAAAAGTGTTAAAGAAAGATGTAACTTTGTTTTTGAAATTTACAACAATGACCAGGGTGTTATACTTTTACAACGAACTCCGGTAAGTCACATTTTTTTGTATGAACTCGAATGTATTTTTGAAAAAACAGATTAAAGGATATTTCACAAACGATTGGCGTGAAAGAAGCGTAAGGTGTTCTTGCCTGATCGAGTCGCGCGAATCGAATAGAACGGATAACCGTCGTAGAAACGATCGTATGCAGATTTTTACGGTAGATCGTTCACTCGGAAAAAGCATGAAAGTTTCGACATTGGAAAATAGATTTCCCTGGCTAGGATGGTGGGTGAAAAAAACGGCGATGGCAAAGAAGAGAACTCGCTTTGAGACCTTCTCAACGTCGAGGTAAGCCTTCTTGGGACCAGTATGCCGAAACTTTCGTCGTTTCACGCTTTTTCTTCTCGTTAGAAGAAACACGGCCATGGTGAAAAATAGAACCTACGAAAGTTCGGCCCGCCGTTTTTCCGATCTTTCTACCTTGATATATGACAACGAAAATGTGTCGAATAAATTGAATTAACGCGCGATAAAATACAACGGCAAACGAACGCGTAATAAAAATGAAAAACTGTCGAGTCACCCCTAAAAGCATGGAGTTGACAACGTTGCGTGTGGTGATGGTTCGAAGCAGTATTTCGCGTCTGTTAAGTCCCCTACATGGATTTCATCAAAATACTCTTTGTGGACCAGTGAAAAAAGATTTTTCCAAATTTTTCAATATACATATAGTGTTGAAATAGCTTATACATGGTATAGTTTATACATATAGGTAAAACAGAAGCTGAGAAAGCAGTGACAAACGCACGGTTAAGAGTGGCAAGGTAAAAAGAAACGGCGAAGCGGAAAGGAAAACCATGAATCCAAGCCACAACGTCAACGTCACCAGAAGTTTTCTCGGGCTGGTAGTCGCGTACGTTTTCCCAATGAAGATCCCAGCTGTGCGATAAAGTTCATTTCGCTCGGTTGCTAACGACAGTATCTTCTCCTCTTTCGAGCGGAGCCCAAGAGATAGAGCAGATATCCATGCTAGACGATGGACGAGCGAGCGAGGCAACGATTATCGCGGCTGCAACCGGGCGAAAATTGAAATTTGCTCGACGAGGTCCGATCGATGCTCTTTCAGGCTATCAATGTCTCCAAATAACTTTCCTTTTTCGATAACAAGTACTAAATCCCTAGGTAAAACAGGTAAAACCGCTGTCAATCTCTTTAATTTATCTTAAACTCCACCTGAAGCTCTGATAAACTTTAGCACTAGCCAAGAAGACCGAGAAGATCAAGCAACGTAAACTTTGCTACTACCAGCAAAGGAGCATCGAGTTTCATTTATGCTTAAAGATCAAAGATGAGGGTGAAGTTCCACCGCGGTTTAACAAATCGATCCTTCACCATCATGATGCCGGATTAATTAAACTAGAACGGAAACAAACGGTTCTATGGTGGACATATTAATCATTGAGTCAAGGTAAGTGAAGAAATTGAGCAGTTCATTTTTCAGGATTATCATTTACCTTACCATATATAACCGTGACAAATAAATTAATCTTAATTTGAGAGACTCTTCAGTCCTGTAGGCACTTTTTAAAGTAGGTAATTACATATAGCGAAATATTAGCATAACGTTTCTGTCAAAATTTTTCAAATAAAATTCTGTCGAATTCATCGAGGTGGAAATCAACAGCGGTTGAAACACCGGAAACGCAATTGTAATTTACGTGTCGTTACGCGAACGCTGTCAGCGGAAACGCTTAAAATATCAGGCGCTCACGTTAATTCGGCAATTAATACATCCAGAAGAATGATTTGTGGACGCGACGTTAGTTTCTCTGGGGATTTTATTGGGTGAGCTTTCAAATCACCGTTCGAATTCAATTTTCGTTTGATATTCTTTGTCGAGGCTAGTTCGAACGACGAACAGTTGATCGAGGGATTAAAAATCTGCTGTCGGTATATCGATTATGTTAACCAAACTTCTGCGCAAGATTTCAACATTGAGAATTCGAGATGAACTCTAGTAACCCTGACAACATCCTACAAGTAAGCTGACAAAGCGAGTCCCCAGAGTTTCAACAAGTCAAACAACTCGTATCTCGGATCGTTGCTAATCGTAGTAGAATTTAGCCGCAAGAGAAACTCGTCTATCAAACATACCTATTGCTCGTCTAAGAGTCGTCACAAAGCAACGTCTTCCATCGACTAAGCTTTTCCTTCCTTAAAACATACACGAGAAGCGTTTACGAGCGATGCTTACGATAATGTTACGATTTCCGCTCAAAGTGCCACGAAATAGCCGGGATACCATTCTCTCGATACCTTTTCTACGCAAGAGCAAACGAATTTTTCTACGGCAGAAAAATAGAGACACCACCTTTTCCTCGTCTTTGACGTAAAAGCGGGGCCAATATCTTCCGGCACGCGATCGTCCGCTTTACCGATTTTCTTTCACAAGAAGTTCGAATAAAAAGGCAGGCCAACGAACCGTGAAAATACCAACTGGGAGAATGCATAAATTCGTGGAAATATTTCGGTGGTGCAACCAACCAACCTACGTATACACCTGTTCAAGCCGACGCGATGCTTCGACACCTTGTTCGAGCGAAGCGGATTCCGACAACGATTCAGACGACGATTCCAACGCGATGCCCCTCGCTTCTCCGCTACAGAATCGGATCGTAAAGTAACGCGAAACTTTCGAAACTTCCTGTCCAAGCTTCCGGGACGTCCCGCCAAATTGGTCCTCGTAAACAGACGAACAAATAAGAATCTACTCTAGCCTGGGGTAGTTCGATAAGGCTACCTTCATGCCGAAGGAATCGGCTTTTTTGCTAATACAGCTGAATTGTAAGTGAGAATCATTCAGGATACTCTCGTACCGATTTAGACATTCTACAAAATATTTTTTTTAAATTAATAACGCTTCCGAACTATATGAAAGAAAAAAGTAGTAGAATAAGTTTCATCTAGGTTATTAGACTCATCCCTTCATTTGAAAACTCGATACTCGTGCTGTGCTATAAATTTCTGATATTGAATTAATACAAGGAAAGAACTCTGCCCACGAATAAATGACCATTGTGCCCCGTTTATATTTTTCACCTCTATATTTCATTGGATTTCATATAGCTCGCGAAACATGCAAAAGAAATTCTTTCAAATATCGGGTGGTACACGTAAAACCAACTTCAACATTTCTCATTTTCGTTTTGTTATAACGTATTACACATATATATTTCATTTAACTTTATTAATCTGCATGTTTATTAGAATGTGTACATTTTCAGAGTGCACATTGAAAGTAGCCGTATATAAAATGAAATTGAAAACTTTTAAAGGCGGTTTTGTGCGATCCACCCTGTAGAATGTAGAACATTCAGCATATTCTCTCATTTGCAATTGTTTTCGGCCGCGATTTCCCTAAGGAAATCAGTGGATGATCGTTATCGAGGACTCGAAATAACTTGCCTCGACTCTGCTGGATCCCTATAAAAAATGAACAACCATCTCTTCGCTATTCCTCAACTTTATACAACTAATTTTATCCCCGTGTAAATAGACAGCGAAATCTCTCTCAAACGATCCGTGGAATCGAAAAACCTTCTCGAAATTCAATCCCTTACGATTTATCTTCTTTCTTTTCGTCGAATTGACGGCTCGGGTACACACAGAGATACCGGGCTTCCTTTTTTCTCTTGTTGAGCCTGTGCAAACGGCGCGAAATGGTTTTAATTAGCTGGCCTAATTACGCGGGAAGCAACGCTCGGGGAAACGAGGTTACACCAAGGATCTCCGCGAGCGTAGCACGCGTCTCTAATAAATCACAATTAAAACGAAAGAAAGGGAGGATTAGCGGCGAAAACGAAAGAATGCCAGTGTGATGTTATTAGAGGTATAAAAAGATGGCGAGAAACGGATGTAAAAATGGCCCACCGGTTCCTATGCCCTCTTATTTACGCTTCTAAAGCTCCACCTGTCGCAATTTCCCTCGTAATCGTTATTAAGTACCATTTTCACCCGGTTCACCCCTCTCTCGACTGATTGTAATTCATGTGCGAAATAATAACAAATTAACACAGCCGACTTTTAAACACATGATTTCCTACTTCCCGTGAGACTTGAAATCGAAATACGTTCTCTTCAAACTAATGATTCTAGAACTTGGAAAAGATAGCGATGCAACCAACTAGAGGTCATCCATCTTGGACACGGTGAGAAATATCTAAAAGTTGCGGGCGTCGAACAAGTTTTAACTAGCTATCATAAGTTCGTCGGCTCGCCAAGCGGTTTTGTTGCTGATTCATGCCAGTCCATGGGATTAATGAAATTGTTCCGAACCGAGGAACTCGCTAAGAAATTGCATCGTGTTCTCGTGTTCTCGCGTTCTCGTCTTCTCATGTTACGGGCTAGGTTTTTGTAAGTTACCACTTTCTGTGCTTCTTGTTGCAGAAGGGTAGTTTTGATCCTTTGGTGTTTTAATGTTACCCCAAGAGCGGTTGGTTCAAGTAACACGAGCGCTTGAAATTTACACGTAGCTGCAGAGGGGACGATTGCGAGTCACGCTGCTGTAACTCGAAAGTCGAAAGTCGAAAGTCGAAAGTCGAATGCGGCAAAGGTGAGAGAAGAGGCAAAGAAGAACTTGTTTGCCAGCAATATCATTAAATCTTTACACTCGCTTCCTTAATTATTTCCCTGGGACGTTACATTGTTCTACCGAGATCTCGATGGCGCGTGCTTTAACCCCGATACCCTCTTTGCTACACTTCCTTCAGTCGAGTTTTAAAGAACTCTTCGAGTACTCATTAAATGTGACACTGTAACTAGTGGAAGGTTTCGTGAGGAGAAAAAGAAAGAAAACTCAAAACGATTGGATTTAAGTAAATGAAAAGAAATGTTTAATCCTGGTTTACGTTGCAGGTGAAGCACATGCCTAGTTCTGCCGCAGTGCCTCCTGCCTCTCAAAATAATAACTAAACCCAGTAGGATTGGAAAATTGAAAAAATTGTTTGAGAATTCGTTTTGAAGGAAATTGAAAAATTGTTAATAAAAACCTTGCGAGACTGTGGAAAGTTATTCCAAATTTCTCGCTGTAAATCTTAACTGAAAAATCCAGAAACTTCTTCGTTAATGAAAACGAGCGGGTGAACGAGGCAGCGTAGAGACGAAAAGCCAGGACTGAGGGGGTGAGAGGAAAGGGGTAGCATTTTATGAAGCATTTGCAGACGTGCTTGGCGTACGAGTCAGCCCACAGTTAACCGCTAATTGTACCCAACGAAAGAGTTATTACGAAGGGAACCGAACGAAAGTGTCAATTGCTCGATTTTCCAACCTTCCACACGAACAATGAGATTCCCTCGTTCCATTTCCGTGAGTCGACCTCGTCTTGGCGATCGATGCTGAATTGTTCGGGCGCGATCGAGTGGTGACTTTAATTAGGGGGGTTATCGTAGGGGAAACAAGATTCTCGATGTTTGTCGACCGCTCGATCGGAATTCGATTCTTCCGAGAACAGAAGAATTAAGAAGAAAAAAGAAATACACCAGATAGAGTTAGTTAGTTGAAGTGATTTTCTCTGAAACGAAGCGGAAAGGTGTACACGTTCCGGAATCTATGAATACGAAACCGATTGTTTTTTAACCCTGTCGTATTTGAATAGAAATTCGACGATTGTAGGTGACGTAAAGGGAACACATTGGAAATGGCCGCATCTCATTGATCGTATAATTTCGACTGCATTATGCGAACAATGGGCAGGTGTGCTGGAACGTGTTTGGCGTCTAACGAAGAAATGATTTGATCGGATAACTTGATGAGGCTCGGCCTCTGATTGCGCATCAGCTGCAAATTACAAACACGTACCGCCTAGTGATTTTAGATGCGAGAGGCACCAGCAAACTAGCGAATAATTAGTAGTACATGATAATGATCTTTGTCCAGATAAAGTGATATCGAGTCTTCATTCGAACCTTTTCCTTCTCTCTACATTCTCCGTTGCGTTAGTCAGTTTCCTGGAGCGATCGAGTCGTTGTATGGATTCCAGCACGCAACGTTGAACGGAAACGCGTAACCATGACAGAAACCACCGGAACCGTGTCAACCAATGGTCGTACAGAGCTAAATGCGGGTTTACAAAGCGACCGTTTGATCGAGGTCCACACAGGAGCACGCATGGCCGAACGAAAAGCGGATGGAACTTGGTTCAACTGCGTCCAGGCGTCGTTTAGGCGTTTCGACGCCCAAACGGGCCGATTCCAAGCGTTTCCAATGGAGTAACCTAGTAAACCGAACGGAATTCCGTCAAAATAGAGCAACTACTTGATTCCATGTAGGTTCACTGTGATTTTGAGGCTGTAAGTTCGGTTACGGAGAGCAGGACCTTTTGTCGATTCTATTTTGAATCAATCTGTGTTGTTTCTAACCACAAGGGAACATTCATGAATGAGATTTTGCGTTTGAGAGTGGAACAGAGAGATTCTGTGGATCTAGGATGCTCTAGAATTGAATAGAACGTTATTGAAATGAAGTTAGACAACGTAATCATTGAAAATTTAAACACTGATTATTATTGCTAGTTCAAGATTTACACTGCAGAAGGTTGACGGCATTACACGAAGCGAAAATTCAAACGAAATCTTCAAGCGTGCCGAATGAATGCCAAGAACCAACGAGTTTTAATGAACTCACTTTATTCCCTAACAAACGAACCAACTCGAATTCATTCAAACTTAACTAACTCCCTCTACTAATTTCATTCACACGACTTTCCGCCACTCGTATTTCACTCGCACTCCGAGTACCAAATTTCCGTCAGAAGGCTAGAAGTGAAAAAAAAAAGATCCAATTATCAATTGATAGCTCTTTAGAACAATTTTGATACAATCGTTGAATTAAGTATTCCAAACGCTGTGGCTTTAATCCAATTAGCCCTGATTTTTAATTGGAAGAGAATTGGAAGAGAAACGTGTTACAAGTTTATCGAAAGTATTTAACACCGAAAGGGCTAATCGATACATTGGAAATCCTGTCACGAGGTTCGATAACGTTCCATTGAACCGTTTAAGAATGCATCCCTGCAACTATCGGGACACGAATGTTGTTCGACAAGATTATACAGCTTGTTTCCTATTCCCGTTCGGCTGCTCATTGCCGAGTGTCTGCGTGTTCTGGAATCGATAATCGAAGTCTATTAACGATCATACAGCGTTATCCACGCTGCTTAGACGGACCGACCGATTGTAATTGGTCTTATTGCTCGAGCATCTTTCCCGCAATAATTGGCCTTCGATTTGTATAAAAGTTAACAATTGCTTGTTACTCTGGGTAATAGCAATTCAGAATTATAACGATATGGAAGGCAATAACGAAATTGGTTTGAAAATTGGAAATCGAAGGAAAAATTATTTTCTCCCTGATGAAGTTGATGAAATAGGTCGGATAAGTTTAATTACAGGCTCCAGGCGGGCCAGCAATTAATCAAAGAGGAAGTTGGTCTTCATGATGGAACAAAGAAGTAGTGGTCGAAATGCAGATGGCCAGCGGCAACAGTTTGGCATAAATTAACTGATTTTCACAATGGGCTATTATACGAGACCGTTTAACCTCGCGTGCGTAGCACCCATCGAGTTCATTGTTTGCGGTCGCAGCACCGTTCGAAATGAAGGGAAAGGGAGGATCTCTGAGTGCGGGGGTTGAAAGGGGAGAACATCGCATTATGCGTCATTGTTTCACGACATTGTGCTTGATCGGTAACAGGTAATAATGTGGATATGACTCTCACGTGTAAGCTGACAAATGGAGAGTCGATGGTGCATTGGACGTAACTAAACGCACGAGCACATCTTCAGATTAATCGTTTGATTTTGTAAGTGTAATTTCAACGTCCGTAAATAACCACGAATTTAATAATAACATTCTCAATGATAAATAATTTCTTCGCGATTTAACCCTTTGAAAGCTCTGATATTCATAGAATTTACGACCTTTGTATTACTATGTGCCGTTTTGCAATATGACTAGAGCCTACTGATAGTATTGTATTCGGGAAGCTCCATTAATCTACACAGTGAAATCATTAATTTTCACTTTGCCGCATAGAAATGGAGTAAAAGTAAAATAGCTACGTATCAAAGTCACACCGTATAATACAGCAGGGAACGATGATATATCACAGGGAATTTGTTAATTTCATAGGTTAACGTTGCAATTCGCACAGATAGATGTCTTACACAATTTTGCAATTTATACGCAGATTGTGAAATTAATTGACATTAACTTGTTTCAAAGGTGTCGCGACGGATGGTCGAGGCATGCGCACACGTGCACTTTAGTCTCCTGAATATTTACAGAGGTACTCTAACTTTATAGCATTATGAGCTTCTGAGATTGCCACGTGAACGGAACAACCTGTTTGTTCAAAACGTATTAATATCCCACTGCGGCTTGCATAAATATTAATAAGCTGCTGCTAGCGTGATGGACAACAAGAGAGAGAGAGAGAGTGAGAGCACTGGTTGCAGTGTTATTCCGATATTATAATGTCGAAATTCACGTTTCTGTAATGATTTTCGCGAGAAATGCAGCCGTTATTAACTGTGATTTTTGATGAAACGAAAAAATTGCGTTAAATCCAAATGGTGGGCAACGTCGGGTCGCATGTTTACGCGAGCTAATACAGCTGAATCGCAATTCAGCTTGAAAGGGAGCTTTCTGCCTGCCACGTTTCCGGGAAACTTCTCTTCCCTTGTAACACACTCGCGAGCGAGTTGAAACTCGCGGCCGTACGGTCGTAGGCGTTCCAGGAAATTTCGAACAACGCTTGTAGTCGACGGCCACGATAAGCCACCCCTGGAGGCGAGACCAGCCCACCACCGAACCAAAGCAACTCGCCAGACAAGGAACCACCACCTCGATCCAACCTTAATATCACCAAGAACCACTAGCTTTCGCTGCTTCCACGCTTATTATTCGATCCGCTATTCCAACGTGTGCACACGAAGTGCAGAAATGGCCACGAAACGGAGAGCAACCCCTGCTTGCTTTTCCAACGGTCAAAACTATCCTCGATCGATCTGTTACTCAGATAAATTGAAATAGCTGTCCGAAAAATTCAAGAATACTACAACGAACAAAATAATGCTCGTTTTATAGACACTGAAATATAAGTGAGCAGTTCGAGCAGACACGCTCGCTAGAAAATGAATATTACAAGGGGTTGAAGTTTAACAGATTGCGAATCTCGTATGGCACCCTCTTCTAGTTCTAAGATAAAAGAATGCTGAAAAAGGAGAAGGGTAAAGTGGCTGCTTATCTCGACGCTTTTGTCCCGTCGTCGTCGCGTAATTTCTTCGCCATCTGAAAAGGCACTCGTTGCAAAAATCCTCACTGTCCGCCAACAAATCGCATCGTTTCGCTCCTTTTTTCTTCTTTTTAAACGCATTCTTCTTTCACCCACTTGGCCGTCCTAGCTCGAGATTCGTCACGCTGCGAGCGATTTTATAGACGCGTGTGCTCAGTGTATGTTCGCTCGTTCATTGTTATTCATTGGTCGACGTAAACAACCAGCAGAAGCAGCCGTGATATCTCGTTAAACAAAGCGAGGAAGGGAAAATACACGACTGCTGGAATATTCATGCGAATGACCACTGGCTATTCCTTCTCCCCACCCCTTCCTATTCTCTCCAAATTGCTTGAATATTAATCAATATTCAGTTATTCGATTGGCGTATTTCTTGGCCGGTCTTGAAACTTTTTACTTTAGTTTCTATCGCTTTTGATTAATCTTCGAATACTGAAACCGTCTATTTGCCTACTCGTCCTATAATTTAGGGTTTAAATTTTATTTTAAGCTAGAAACATTCTATTCGCAGGCAATTAACATAAAGCAACTAATTAAGATGGTGAGAGAAAAAGGTGTCTAACGTTGAAAACTCGAAGAGTATTTCAGAATTTTCTTCCTAGCGAAGCAATAACAAGATCTGGATGAAGCATCATCAATTTCTTTCTCGCGACGTGTAATTAAATTTTATCCAGCTCCGTCGCGAATTTGTACACTGTCAATGTTCAAAGCTATGTTTCTCTCGGACTCTTTCTCCTTATCCGCCACACATTCGACGACGTGCAATCGTATTTCACCCGGTGTCCGGCACTTCCGGTCCAGCAAAGCTTCAGCAGCCGACTTTTTGTCCAAGCATCACGTACGCGTACGACTACGACTACGTCAACGACGACGACGAGAACGACGACGGCGACAGGGATAAAGTGAGCGCGATTTTATATCGACGGATCGACGTGGACGACGTCTGCATAATCGTTGCCTGTCCAGTATCCCATTGCTCCGTTCGACGCCGTCATAAACACGTCCCGTTGAATCGGCCAGACGCTTTTGTCCAAAGTTTTGCAGGTGTACTGGAAATATTGTTGACGAACGGACGATTCAATATTACAGAAACTATTGAAAAAGTCCATCATGCTATTCAGTTAACTATAACGAGGTAATAGGGATTCTATAGTGGTTGTAAATAGTTGGAAAGCGTTAACAAAGCTCATTTCATTCAAACTTTTTATCATCATTTAATAAGTTTTCTATGGTGATTCGTCGCGTTGAGGTGAATAATATCTTTTCAATCTAATGGTTAGTGTTAGAGAAGCAACCAAACGTAATTTATTCTTGTTAAAATCAATTAACACGGCCCATGTTCCCTGTGGCTAGCAGTGTTTATCGAAAACACACCAGTCTTATTGCTTTCTACGAGATGAAATGAAGATCTTATGGGAAACAGGTTCTGTTTTCCTTCGATAATCAAAGTACTCCATATCCCGTCCAGTTAAACCACAAACGGACAACTGTTTGCAGCTAGCACGCCGTATCGATCAACCGGCGTTATTCGTCGAAGAACCATACCGAAGGGAAAATGTTCAGGAAAGGTGGCGAGAAAGAGGGTCAGCCGTGTATACGCGATGGAAAATGCGAAGAGAAATACGATGGAGAACGGTGGAGAGTTGAAACGGAGAAAGTGGTCGCCGTGAGAAGAGAGAAGAGAGGAGAGAAGGCATCAGAAGCAGAGGAAAAAGCGAAGAAGACCCTCTCTATGAGTCTCTCTTTCCGTTCTCGAATGTTATTTGTATCTATCCTCTTCTAACCTGATGGTTTTACGTATCGCGTTTCTATCTCTTTCTTCTTCGTTTTAGCTGATAGCGATGGCTTTGAGACGTGCTGAACAAATGATCTGCCATTCACGCTCTTTCTATCATAATATATTTTCAATTTAATTCATAGTATTAATTCATAGTATTAATTGATGAACATTAAAAAAAAAGCACACGTTTAAGGGTAAGCAGATGAACGAAGCATAAGATCGGAATAAACAGCGAATTATTATAAAAGGTAAATCGAGTGTAGCGCTTTTTGCTGCGAAATTGTTCAGCTACGTCAAAGTCGATCGTTGTTCTTCCAGAACGATGCCTTATTGTGCTTTCAACGAAAGAAAATGAGAGTTATAATTAGGTTATCGTGTAACGAACTTAAACACAATAGGTGCTCTATAACAATGTGCTATGAAAAGGGACAGACATGGGTGGAAAAATTAAATCTTTAACAACCACTACAGTGTCTTCTAATTCGTCAAGATAGTTCAATCCTCCGAGCAACCGTTAAATTCGAGGTGGTTAGCCTCGGTTGGAAGAGAATCGGTGTAAAATTCGCGACATAGAAAATCGAATGCCCATCGCTACTTCACCCTGTCTTCTCTCCTCTTCACTCTTTCTCACTCATCAGAGAAGCTCTCTTCATCGAAAGCCTCCCACGTCTCTCCAGCTTTCTCGTCTACCGTTCAATCGAGCCTCCTCCCTCTATCTCAACTCTTCTCCTCTCTTTCTCGCGACCACCCACTCACCCCATTTGTGTCTGTACACCCTTTACGTCTCGCGCCGGCTCCACCGCTCCCATCTCGTCGGAAGCTCGCAGCTCGCAGTCCGCCGGCGACTGTTCAACGAGAACGACGGCTGCGTGCTGCAAGAAACGTATTCACCGGGTGTCACGTTTCCGTCGACGGAAATAAATGCGTGTGGTCGAGTGTGTGTCCCTGTCGCGTGCGTTTTTGTCCGGTGAAGAACGTCGCGGATTAACAAGTCTTGTCTTTTCTCGCGCGTGATTCCTAGCCAGCTGTTCAATTCCCGATCTTCTTCATCTGACCAGCAATTCTGGATAAGAAGATGCTGTTTCTTCGTGATCAAGAGGAAAATCTTCATTGATCCAGTAATGGGAGATTGAAATTTGATTCGGTTGTTCAATGTTTCAGAGGGTTGTTAATTAGTTGTTTGGGGATCTACCTCGATGAAGGGGAATAGTGTATTTAAAAAGAAATCCTGTGAATTTTTCCGCTGGATAATTCTGTATGGTTTTTCCGAGTGCTTGAAAGTAGAGAAAGAATGAGCGAAGTAGATACAGCCATGTGTAGTAAGACACGGGATAATATGGTTTCAAAGCTATAAGAGTAAGCAGAGGGTTAATTTGATATTTCTAGTTACATCTGCGAGCTTTTTAAGATCATATTACTGAATTGTTAAAATTACTGTCTTGTTTGTGTTTCAATGAAGATTCGACGCGACAGGAGCATCCGAATAATTTACTCGTAACTCGAGAACCAAGACACTGACTTGGTTATTCTTGACACATATTCTCTTCTCTTTTCTCGACACCTTCTTCGTCGTAAATACTTGGATCTTCCACTCTATAACAAGTAATCTCTGTTCTCCATAGGAGAATAATCGAAATTCGATCTAAAGAAGAGATGAATATCTTAAACTCATTCATCAATGACTGTCGACGAGCAAAGGCACGATGAATCTAAATATAAGTCGAGCAAAGTCGTGTTTGAAAAAAAAAAGAACTTGAACCTCGTTTACCTCAGGGTGAATAGACGGGCAAGTTTAATAAAGCAGAAAGGGTGGTTACTCGTCACAGGTCAAACTCTCTTACCAAGAACTTTTAATCTTGCGATCCGTCATTGCGTATCAATCTGAAGAAGAAACCTCGTGTCTCTGGTGTTACATGAAAACGCGCAACCCCTCCGATTAAAGGGGCTGAGTTTCGTGCGATAACTTTTCTTTCAGCCGCGAAAGTGTTCCTACAGACACCCTAATCTACGAAATTCTGTTGAAATAACATGTTTGATTCCAGTCAAAGTTCAAACCTACTAATTTAATTGTAGACTGTCAAAGTCATATAATTTACTTGGTAGTATAAGAATTATTTGCATTAGGTGTTTGCTTTTCTGTGATTACTTCACACGTACAATCCATGAAATTTGCACTATAAAATCTTGAATTAAAAACTGCCTAAATTTTTCAAATTCCTGTACTGTTGTAAAATTTCCATACGAGCATTATAAATTATGTAACTTTGATGGTACTAAGTATTTTGAAAGGATCATTTCAAGAATATTTTATTTAGAATGACTAATGTAGCGATCGTTTCAATGAGACAAAGAAGATACTGTGCAAAGTGTAATGGAGCGTGATTCCACGTGGAGGAAACGAACGCAAGTGTCAGAAACGTTATTGAGCAACGGAAGTTTCAATTGCTATACCGTTTCCTCTATTAGGATTCATATTCAAAGCCTACAACAAAAGAACTCTGCATACCCCTTGTTCTTAAAAAAAGGAGAAAAAAAGAGTATACATCTCTATGGACGTTTGGATTGATTCTCAAGTGGTCGTTACGGTTGCACCCTTTCAAGGTCTCGATTATTTAGATCAAGAGGAAATCGATTGTTGACGTCACAGATAATACGAACTGTTCTAAACAGAGAGCACAATGATTCGATACGGTTCATTTCGCATTCGAAGGTGAGCCATCGAAATTTCATCGTCGGTAAAAGTTTCATCTTCGTTGAAACGTAAATTTGTTTCCTACGTTACACGCGTAAGAAGCAACGTTTTCCGCACGAAAACCCGAGACGATTTTTCGTCGACGATTTGCGAGAAACGAGATCACGAGATAAGCTTTTCTATTGACGCATTCGTTTCGAGTTAGAAAGACGGTGCTCGATCGTTATATGCGTTTTCTTCGATATTTTCATATTTTCAACCGTCTGCAAAGCCCTGCAGCGAGCAAAGTAAATAACAAGGGATGCAACACTTTTTCAATAAACTTCATATGCATATTACTTGGGGTGTTTGTCGGATTTTTCTGAAAATTCAGATACGTAAAATGAGATTGGGAATATCGGATGTTTCCGACAGTGAATAAAATAATATAATAACGTCCATTGAAAGTTGCAAAAGAATCTTTAAAGCATAGATAAAAGAGGACATTCCATGTATCAACAAGCAACATCGCTCACCTAAATTGAAAAGAAAAAGGATCAAAAGAGGTCACCTGCCGATTCGACGAAATATATCGATACGTTTGAACGTCATCGATGTCAAAGGAATATCAACGGGGAGAATTCGCGTGTTCCCGTTGCAGCGTAAATATTTATACACATTATTTGCATCGCAAACAGAGAAGCGGTGCAACGCTCGTTGTCTGACCCGATATCGAGATAATCGTTGAAGAGAACGCAACCGATGTTCGATGTCTGACGTCACGGGACAAGATTTAACGGAAGGACAGACCGATATCGGCATTCCTGTCGCGGACTGAATTTCAACAGGCATCTTTTCCGTTGCGTTCTTCTTCTTTTTTTTAATAACAAATGCATCGTCACGCGCCACCGGACATCGACCGTGCAGTATGCAGCCGCGTTAATGCATTCTTCTGACAGAGGCCAATTCGTCCCTTCGCGAAGCTATAGGGAACCCTTTATGGTATTCTCCCGATGGTACACGAGATCAATCTACTTCTCTTTTTATCCCTTGATTCGTTGGTAGTTATCGAAAAATAAGACCGATTGAGTTGATTGGATATCGACCACTTTTACAAAGCTTTACTTGATGCAAAATCACGTAGGATGGTCGAAGAAAAACATGGACCTCATGAGAGATTCAATTTGTAATTTATTTGAATTGAAATATGTTCAATTACTGTAAGTGGTTACTTCCTTGGATTGGGCAAAGTTGTTTTTAAATCGATGCAAATTGATACGGTTCGAATTTTAAGCGACAAAATGGTGATGAATCCTTACTAAATGACACGGACAAATTCAACGGAACCATCAAATATCTGAGATATTCTAAGCCGGTGATTTCTAGTTTTCTATCAATAACGACATTTCGGACGGGATGGGAACC
Organism: Osmia lignaria lignaria; assembly: GCF_051020975.1. Lineage (NCBI taxonomy): Eukaryota > Metazoa > Arthropoda > Insecta > Hymenoptera > Megachilidae > Osmia > Osmia lignaria. The sequence continues at coordinate 11,714,458 of NC_135036.1, read as the reverse complement.
GATGGATTGGACGATCGAAACTGTAAAACCGTAGCAAAACGAGGGAGGTGAAGAAGGGATGGCGCACTTTATCGACGTTTTACGACTTCATTAAGGCGCCGTTATGAGCTAGATATCGTGGGTTGAACAAAGTGAGTTGAACGGCACCGCGATAAACCGCGTCGATTTATGAATACCGTGAAAACCTTAACGGCCGTTGCTAATCATTTCTTGGGGATTTCTTGGGGATTTCATGGGGTTCGTATCTACTTGCGATTGCCGTGCGAATTCAATAGGCATCGATAATGACAAAGAATAAATAGTGTACTTAATACTGACGGAAAATAGAAAATTGCAGTAAGCTATTTTAATAATATGTACGTTAACACGTAGAACGTCTTTCAGTTTGACGTTCGAATTTCGATGCCGGAAGTCCCGTCGGACATTGGCGCGCGCGCGCAAACTTCAATTAGCGGTCGCTGCCAATTAACAATGTACACGGTAATCGTTCACCGGCACTGAAAATTCGGAGGAGAAGCGGATACGCTGCGAATTAACGATCAGTTTAAACTGATCGAAACGTCCCTTCACTTTCCTCTTCGTAACCGTGTTCGTGTCGTCGATTTATCTTCCCGCGTTTTTCTCTTCGTGCAATGGTTACGTCGATTTCGCGGATTGAAAAAATCCCCATTTCCCGTTTCCCTGAACATTTTGACAAATGTTTACGATTCGGAATTAAATTAAAACGATTAAACGAGGGGTATTTAAATTTAATTCTTCTTTTTTTAAGATTTATCGGAAAATAATATAGTCGTTAGAGAAAAATGTTAGGTTAGGTTCAAACCATTCCGCTCATGATTATCTAATTTGTTTTTAACTAATAAACTGATTCGTCATCGGCGTCTATACATACATATATATACATATATATATATATATCTTATATGGTAAAGAGGTTAAAAATTGTCAAGTAGTAGAGCACTTACCTTTTTTAGCAGTTCCACCAAAGTTGAAGGTTAGCCGGTCGATGTCTGTGCAATCAAGCCACGTCCAATAAAGCCGGCAATTTTTTCTTTTTTCCATTCGTCTGCAATTAATTCCCAGCAGCGATACCAGAATCACTGAATTCTTTATCGTACAGGAAACCTCCACGAACAGCCACGGGATCCAGCTGGGTGGCAATCATCCCAGGAATTCGACGAATCTTCCGGGTGGAGAGGCAAGAAAGAAGGGAATCAGGAAATACCCGGGTCGGAACGAAGAACAATCGATGCATCGGAAATCGACGCGATCGTGAAAGCGAAATGGACAACTGGCTAAGCGGAAATCGCGTACACTGGACGAAAAGCCGGTCAAAATCAACGGCGTAACATGAACATCGCCCGATTCCGAATCGTAACCTAACCTTTGTATGCTCCGGCCACTCGCGTCGCGTCGCGTCGCGTGATTGTCCTTCGACTTCGAGTCGAGCAGGAACGATAATCCGGCTGGCTTGTCGAGTCGGATGATTTCGGCTCACTTCGGATCGGTCGTCTAAGAACAACGCAACGGTGTTGATCGAAACGGGTGATTGCTAGTAGACCACAATGATTCATCGAGCAGTTTGGTCGGGGAGCATTTATTTTCGCGCTCGAGCGTGCTAGTGACTTATCAGTGTTTGTGTTGGATTAACGTGGCGTGTGTATCGCGATGACTTTGCGTCGTTTCACCCTTCTGCCGATCTCTCTGCTGCCTACCTGTATGGGTGAGTCTCTTTTCACTTTTTTACTGTTTTTATTGAACATCTATAAACGTGCGTATGAACGTGATTATTATCGTTCTTTATTTTTCGCGTTCCTCATTTGAAATCTGTTTGAGAACACGACCGTGACGTTAAAGAGGTCCGTGTCATCGCGAAATTCGCTTCTAATCGCGTCCGATCTGCTACGCCAATGGCCAGGCGTCTCTGTTTTTCCGACGTATTTTGCTTTGATGGAGCTTAATCCGCTTATATCCACGAGGGCGAGCCCTGGCTACCGGCTGGAAATTTTCAATCAACGGATCGCGCGTCCATTTGCCAGATAACTTGTTTTCCCTTTGTTTGTGAATTCGAGGACCAACTGCGTTGCACCTCTGTTAACTATAGAGGTTATGTCTGGATGTGTGTATGTATGTCTACAGAGATTACTCTGTTAACTACAACAAGGCTAAAATCTCGTTGCATTTTCTATCCTTTTCATTACTTTTTCTAATGGCTTGAATCAAGGCTAACAATTACTTTGACGTAATACTTTGGGAGAACAATTCGGCAATTACTGGTTCGTTTAGATGTTTCACGCGTTGCAAACACGATGCTGCATTGAATATTCCTTTCCGTTAGTAAGGTAAATAAGCGTAGAAAAGCAGTAACTTATGAAAAGCTTCTCTCGTTTGAACGGATAAATTAACTCTCGCCAATGTTTGGACACCTGCAGATATTTGTTTCTTTCCGTCAACAGTTTTAAGTTGAGCAGGATGAAATATTGCGTTGCTGTTATGGGCCGAGAGTATTCGCGAAATTCTGTATAAATTGATATAGGAGTTCATCTTTCGGATAAAAATAAATAAATAAATTTAAATATCCTAAGAAATCGTAATTAATTAAATTTCTTGCTGTGATAAATCAGGGAAGTGGTTCGCGTCACGATGTTTGCTGGACACTCGAAAACGCGGCGCACTTTTGGTTCGTTTCCAAAGGAACTTCAAAATCCAAGACGTCCAGCAGTTCGATACATTAGCGCATAATTTATATACGGAAGTGGTAGATTTATATACGTTGCACGATGCATTACGAAATATGAGTTTACATTGTACGTTTCTTGTGTATCGTTTGACCCGAGTTAAACCCCCTTGCCCTACACAACCCATTTCTTTCTCCTTCTCTTAAAAGTTACGCTAAACAACTGTCAACAACTCGTGAGTAACGGTAGTGAAAATTTATGAATTTCCTCTGAACACGGATTCAGTATTCACCAAGTTACCGAATTATTCATAAGATTCGAATTCTGGAAGGCTAACGACGTGTTCTTTAGTGTACAAAACAATTCAAGAAACTTCTCAAAATGAAACGCCTGACAAGTGACTAATTTCTCCGAGGGCAACGCGATGATAATTGCAATAGATCGTTGTAAACGGAGTTCCAAGGGTTTCCTTGTGCATTCCTTCACGACCACAAGCATTACCGTCTCTCTCGAATCTGAGCTCACGGGGTGAGAGAATAATTTACGAGGGCATCATTCTGTGTACCTTAAATTTTAACAATTTTCTACCATTCGTAATACGTGAACTTTTGTTTTAAATCGATGTGTTTTGTAAATTAAGAAACGATATTAATTCCTTGACTAATTATTCAACAATCTATGATCTACCCCATTAGTGAAATTTTTGATATCTTATAATTTTGTAAAAAGCAATTTAAACAACAACGATATAATGGAACAGTTCGAACAGGAGTGACACAGTTTCGCTCGATCGACGCGCACGATCGTCGCCAAACAACAACGCATAGTAGAAGCGAACACAGGAACCTAGCAAAACTTTCAACAAGCAATTGTTCCCACCGCGCTATATGAAATTAATTACTCAACTCCTAACGAATATAAGTTGTTACGCTTCGACAAAGTGATCTTGACGAGCTCGTTAGAGCGTCGCGCGCGGTTCGGAATTAACGACCGTCCCTGATTGCCTGTAGCTAGTCGGCTCATTGTTCAATTATTAACGATCCGCGTATTGTTCGTCAAACGTTTAGTGGGGTGTACACGGGTATCGAGAGAAATCGTGTCTTTCAAGCTGTTATACCAAGTCGAACTCTTGTTCAAGATCAATCGAACAGAATCGAATTGGATGCTTCTTCGATCAGAAATCCACATTTCTCACGAAATAGAATCGTCGATTGATCGTTTGCACCCAGCCTGGTCAGATAGCTTTGTTTGGTATTGAGGGTATACGATTGAAATTTTATTTGAAAATAGCGTAGACTTGCATACGTATCTTACAATTAGTTCAAACGTTGATCTAGCAATGATCTTTCACTCTAAGTAAGATGTAATGTTGCTATAATGTTTGGAGCAACAACTGCGTTGTACATACATAGGTCTGCGTCTGACACCTGTAAGGGAAATTAATTCGCGACAGCTGTCTCGGTCGTCAGTTCAATTAAGTGCTGTATGGAGTTGAGTGGTCCTGTAACAAATTCATTCTGGTCCGAAGTGAATTATACAGAGATCGAACAGCTCATAGAAATCGCGATCTCGTGTAGCTCTTTCAAAGCTAACGGTTTAGTATCCCGCGATAACCTGACCACTTCTGATAACGGAACACTCGTCGTAGCTTCATTATCGGCCGACAATGGGGTCAGATCGCTGCGATTCCTGTTTTAAACGACTCTATAATCCATCGACGTAACCTCGATAAAGCAATGGACTTTCATAATCGTTGGAATATAAAAAAAAAAAACCGAGCGTTATCTGGTGTCGTTCGATTACGTCGTAACAATAATGCTCCGGAACGAGTCTGTTGGTGCAGCGTAAAACGGTAGCGTGTATACACGTTCTTGCTTTTGTTAACATTGAAATTCGGTTACGAGAACTTTATCGAACGTATAGTTCGATGTTTATCCAAAGATATTAGGTATATAGGGTACACACTTTTATCCGATAATCGTGCAAATATTGACGCTACGCTGAAGAACGCTCGAACAAATCGTTGAAGCTATTGAAATTATTTAAAATGTAACAAACATTTATTTTCAGACGATATCAAACGATATCAACGACAATAGATAACGAATGAATAGAAATAACAAGAGAATTGTAAGGTAGAATTTTATTTTATTTGAAAATAGACACGCTGAATCCGGTATACGATAACACTACAAAGGATCAACGAAATTTTCACGTGAAAATCAGTGAAACGAAATTTTTCCATCGCGTTTAACTCTCTATTGATGCTTCGTGTTCGAGAGAACGTGTTTATTTTTCCGACGAGATATGAAACAATGGAAATTATATTCCGATAGGGTGCTACCGTGTTTGCCGAAGCTTGTGTGCCTCGTTCAAATAACGAGCGAACGTGATCGATGCATAGAACAATGATTTTCACACTGGATATTCTTTTGTTGATTACATTTCGTAAATTCAATCGTTCTGTATTTTTCGTTTTCCTTAAATCGCTGACACTTTTCATTATCGTGTGTAAATTTTAAATTAATCATATTATTTTTCAGTTTCTTAAATAACGTATAAAATCTGCCAAGTACACTTTCCCGTATTCTGATGAATCTTGCGAACGAAATAATCCCCAAGATGCCAGAGTATATTCGTTCTCGCGAGAATTATACTGGCTAATTAATTAGAAGCGTTACGCGGTAGCGAGTTACTTCGAGGTAATTGCCCGCTCTGTACAACGATACGCCGGTTACGTTCGAAACAACATCATCCATTAATTTCACGAGAACATGGAACACTTGCGCCATAGAAAAAGCAATACCTTCTTTCTTCTTGCTACCTGCATCCCCTCTTTGGTGCATTACTAAATATGATAGAATAATAATTCTAAATTAACTTTAAAGAGTCTTTATGAAATGGTATATTACAGTTTCCAAGCGATTCTGTCCCGCGACGTATCTCTTTTTTCATTTTCCTTCGAATAATTGCAAAACGCTCGAATGAGAAAAACGCTACCATCCGAGATAAGCGGAGAGCTGGTTCGGTAAAAATTTTCCGGAACGTCACGTTGCGCGTTTTATCGTCGATTGGAGTTTCATTGACGACGCTGGTCTACGTTCATCGCGACGCTCTTTCAAACTTCCACTCCTTCCACCTGTTTGCCTTCTTTTTTTTTTATTTATTTGCTACTACATTTCTCTCTCTCTCTCTCTCTCTCTCTCTCTATTCCTTTTTAACAGGTGTACTTGAGACGAAGAGACCGAGTCGCTTCAACCACGACCGGAACAAACTCGAACGCTCTGAGCCGTCGTCGAATGAAAGCGACCATTCAACTTGGCAGCATCGTCGATGCCAGGTCAGGATAGGATAGGATAGGATAGGATAGGATAGGATCCGCGTTTATTTCGCGAGTATAAAAATTTGTATCCGTGTGCGGGAACGATTGCGACTGGTGCAGATGAAAATTTCACCTGATATATTTGATGTGTATTTGACGACGATAGGGATTGAAGTTTCAAATTATTCGAAATTGTTGCTTTGCCTGCGATAGGATTAAATTTAAAATTCGAACGAAATGAAGCAATCTATATTTCGAAAATATTATAGAACGTTTAACAATATCGGGGTATACGTATACGGATTTCCACGAAGAGTGATCGTTGACGTATGAAAAACTCGTTAAAATAAATTACCGAATTGGCTCGATAGAAAGATAGACTGAAAATCTGTCGCGATACCATCGATATCTCTATCGATACTCTTATAAATAGTCTATATTCGATGAATCGATAATCGAATTCCGTCTGATCCTTAAACCGCGCGTATACCGCAACGGCCTGGTAACACAGGGAGAACAGCAACGACGATGGTGGAACTCCATCAATCTGTCTCGCGGTTTGATCGAGTGTCGACGTAGAGCTGTCAGTAGGGACTAGCATAATATCTCGCGTGTGATAATCGAGTCTCGAATTCGGGAGAATGGTGATCGAGGATTACGAATGATCGGGCTGAGCGAATTACAGGGTCAGGGGCTCTCTCGGCTCGTTGCTGGTAGACAGTTCACATGTAGGACTATGATTTCCAGCCCGTCCCCATACGAGGCTTGTCTCTTAACGTTTTGATGGACGGCCTGTTGAAGGAAATACAATGTGCCTGGGTTGCACGAAATTCCTGTCGAATTCAAGGAGAAGCACCCATACCAGATGGAAGTATAGAGGTGTCCTCGACATGATTGAAACGCCGCATCCAGGATCCTTGAAAAACTCGAACCGGTATCGCGAAGATGCTTTCACCCTGATGCCAGGATATGGTGTAATGATAAATGATCCGGAAAGAAAAATGGTTAGAACCCCGGGCCGATCTGCGATGACAGTCGCTACTTCAGCCAACTATTTGATCAACCATTTCGAAGTATCTACAATAAGGGGTGGTGATTCGAACTGTTTTAATAAATTTACAATTAGAGTTTAGAGTTTGAAAAATAAAAATGAAAATGGAGCTATTCACAGCAGGAATATAGAGGGTTAAAAAGGTAGAACCTTTAGATAGGCAATGTTCTACTTAAAATTAATGCAATTCTTTCCAACCTTCTTCGCTATTAGCTTTCAAGCGGAGCAGACAACTTGCAGTAGTACGAACTGCCTTTGTACATAGTAGATTAGCTCATACGTCCCGTCGCGTCGCGTCGCGTCGCGTCGTTCGATTAACACCACGAAGAGAGTGTGGACGTCGCGGTTTTGGCGTGCTGCACCTGACACTGCGGGCCTACCATCCATTATTCTGTCCTCTCCTCGCCATGACTCTCTCTGTCGGTCTTCTCTTCCCCGGGCTTAAACTGATTTTCACCGAGCGTCGTCCGTCGCTTCTCTTTCTTCCTTTCAACGTGTACCAAGCCGTACACTGTACACTATGCTCCCGTTTATATAATGGGTCGTCGCTAATCGAGAGACGGCGAACTCGTCGCTTTAACAGTCAGTTTTCTCTCGACGTTGCACACCCCACCCGCTCAACCCTCACGGTTGTTTCATTCGTTAAAACAAGACGACATCCTTTTGTCGAGGATCTTCAGTCGCGAAAACTCGACACGAATGGCGTGATTAATATTTCAGATGGTTCTTCCGCAAACAGACGAGTAACATTCGCGAGAACACACTCGATGCTCTTTATCTATCCGAATTCAGTTGTTTCGAAATAAGAAAGCTTGTTGTTCGCAAAGATTCGAAGTTAACTAGATAATTTGAAATTTCAGGAATTCGAGGTAATTTCATTATGAATTTGAAAAAGAGTTTCGATGTAAAGTAATTAGTTGGACGATAGCTGACAGTCGTTGAGAAAAATATAACTTACGAAACAATATCATGAACTCTCTCAGAATGATTTTCAAGAGTTTTTTAGTGAAACGAAGCGCTATCTTTGAATTCTTCGCATCCTTTGACGGATGGCTCATTTACTCGGTGCAAAAAAGAAATTAACCGCGCCAACGATATTATGATAAAACCGGTCATTCACCCGCTCTTTGCTAGCACTCCTCTGTGAAATGTGAATTCTCTGTCTATACGTATATAAAATTTTAATTAAAGGTAAAATACCTATTTCAATTTTTTTGTCTATCGTTACAGTCTTTCGTCGATAAATAATACCGTTGATGATTTTTTAATTGATCGAATCAAAAATTCATATGAAAAAAAGATTTGCCGTTTTAAGACCCGGACTATATTTATGAATTCCACGAATACCATATTTGAATCATTTGGTATATTTCTGGATCCTTCTTAAAATGTATTTTTCATTACTCGTTCCTATCGACCGTTTACACAGCGAAAAGCTGAAGGGCGCCACTGCATAAATAGAACTGGTTCAGTCTTTTCCAACAATTGCAAGCTACAGACACCGCGAAATCCGTCCTTTGTACCGTTTACTCTTTTTCATTACCCCTATCTTGGTCCGTTTGTTCGTTGTTCATCGTTCTTTATTTTCCTTTCCTTAGTCTGACAGTTTATATGTACAGGGTGTTCCAGTAATCATTTCCTTAAAAAATTATAGAATAAGATTATTTTATAATTTAATAATAATAATCGAAACATCGAGTATCGGACAAGTTGATTTATAATCGAATTTGTCTCAATGCCGTGCCATAAATGAAAGATTCAATGTAATCCCAATGAACACCCTGTATACGAAGCTAATGAAGCAAACTCATCAGCAAACGGAAAAGAGGAAGAAAAAGGAAAAAGGAAGCGAGTCGGTGATCTCAAAAAATAACGAAGTACCTGTGGAGTGGCACGAGAGAGTAAACGCGTCTTAATCGTGGCGGTGTTTTTTTGATTTTGATGGATAGCGTTCTACTTGCGACGATCTTTTAAGCTTCCTTCCTTCCTTCCTTCCGCTCGTCTGATATTAGGGAATATCGTCGATGACAATGATGGAAGAGAAATCGTTAAGCTACGCTTCGCTCTTTAATCGTCCATGTAACCACTTAACTCTGTAAATCTGCTTTCAAGTATTAAAATTGATGAAATCGCCGATTTAATTAACGTCAAGTAGCAGATCTGCAACGGACAGATTTCAAACAAATTTTCAGCCCAACATAATAATATGCTGATTTCGTTTTAATTAATTGCAACGAACAAGCAGAAAACGTATCTGTGTTTTAGCAATAAACGCTTGAAATAGATTATTACAGTGTGCGTTTTCATAATTTAATCTCTCGAAAATGGGAGCAGATGCGAATCACCCATGGTAATGATGAAGCATATCCATTTTCTTAGAAGACAGTTTATGAAAGAATATTCAGATTATTTAGAGCACAGCGTGTATTACGTTTTTGATTCACGAAAAAGATGAGTATGACCAACGCGTTGCAAAGAGTAATATTATAATGAAGGTTATATCCAGCCGGGAATCCGCTTTTATGGATTGGGTAGTCTTTAAGCTCGCCACGCTTCTGATCAAAGAATGAACGAGACCCGGTCGCGCAAATTGCTTGAAGATAAATCGAAAAAAAAGTGTAGCTAAGCTTTTCTTGCGATTACCGTGGGGAATAGCAAAGCACACGAATGTACTCTGTTGATTTTGAAGCAAAAGCACTTAAGCGGTTTCATCCCCTTCGTAATCGCTAAACGCACCCTTGATATGATATCGTTTAACGTTTACATCGACGATAACAATGATCATGATGTAAACTACATGATCCCTCAGAACACGTGGAACGAAAGCTATCCACGATTTGTATAAAAAATATGCATTTACATAAACGTCAATAAGGCTAGTTTTTACTGCATCTAAAAGAAAGTTCATAACGGACACATTTGGAACGAATTTGATGCCGATCAATTCCTATTCGACTAGATTTTCAATAAAATACCATTGTATAAAATGTTGAAAAGCCTGAATCACGTTGGATGAAGATTCTTTTTCCAAGCGTGACAGCGCTTTTTTCGCGGAAAAATGCGGTGAACTTTATCAGCAAGCGCATCTCAGTCGACGTTCCACGACTTAACGCGTTCCTCGCGCGTATTTTTCATCCAGTGCATTCATGCATTTAAATTGGCCCCGGGCTTTTATAAATCCCGGAATACCGTGAAACCGGACGCTTATCACACTGCAAGAACGCGACTCGACGTATTCGTCTTTCTTCTTTCTTTGTTTCCGAATAATTTGCGTTGTAATTTAAAATTCACAAGTTCTGTTTTTTTGTTCAAGTGTTTTACACGCTATCGAACTCCTCGATTGGTAGAAAAAACACTTGGATCCTAGCCAACAGCTTTATGCAATCGTAAGCTTCGACTTGACCTCGGTTCGTTCATCTTGAAAAGGTGAAGAGATGGATTTAAAATCTCTAAACAGAAAATCGAGCAGTAGGTTCGCGATTCCGCGAACAATCTGGCGAGCGACGTGTGAATCTGACGATGCGACCCTTCCGACGACGAAATTTCGGTTAACTGCGTTGCTCGTCGAAAGTAGCACCAGTCGGACAAAACGCGGTAATTAGAGTAGGTAATTGCTACGGTGAAATGAGAGAAAGAGAGATAGAGAATGGAAGGAGAAGCAAAATCAGCCGCGGTAGCAGGGCAATCATGGTAATTACTCGTGAGCATGTTCATTACAGCTAGCGGCGCTGGTAAAAGGAGCGTCTAGGAGCGGCTAGATTTCGTCCCGCCTCATTGCATCCTGTATCCTATTTTATATTTCCTCGTGGTAGGTAGACGCGAGAGAAGAAGAATGATTGTTCGCGTTTGTGTGTACACGTGGGGGGATGTTGGGTTTGCTTGAATAGCACTCAGCCAAGAGCGTACGAGACCGTAATTAGGCATTGTAACAATGTGTTAAATCGTTGAGAAATGTAGGTCGATTGGACGATGAGAGATATCAATCAATTTTTTTCTCGCAGAATGGAACGAAAAAAAAAATCAAAATTGTATGACTATTTTTTAACAAATGACTGGATCAAGCACTCGTGCATCCATAAGGTGATACAAGTCTCGTCCTTATTATATGCAAATCAGACAATTATTCCCCTGTACCGTGAAATTACACCCTTGGAAATCCTTCTCAGCCGAGGGTTGATTCTCGTGGTTCAGTCGAATCAGTTTCGACAACCACGTCGGTGCTAAGGATTTAAGAAATGTGTTTAGCAATCGGGGCAGAATTTAAAGGGTGTGGCTACAAGTTACACGAAATTGGCTATTTGCAAGCCTCAAATTGAAGAGGGGTTACTTTGGGATCAAGCAATATTTTCATTTAGCTGAAATTGAGATTAAGCAGTTTTGGAGAGCTGCAATGGTATTGGAAGAATTTGAAGAAACAACCGTTTTTTTAAATGAAATCTCTCGTGAAATCTAAAACGCTTTCGTACAGAGGGTAAAAAAGTCGAACTAAAGAGGATTCGTTTGTTGGACCACTGCCCCAATCAATTGAGCCTATCCAGAAGGCCAACAAATAGCCTTTTCCTAAGCCCACAATCTATACTACAAATCCCTAGCAGAAGTTTCTTCAATCCGTTGGATGTTTGCTCCAGAAAACAGTTTCTGTTTACCTTCGTTCTTTGGAGGGAGTTGCCTGGAACTCATGAGCATAAAACAGAGACCCGACGAATCGAGCAACCCTTAAAAACAACCTGTCAGTCTTTAATAAATACCATTTGGATTTTCCCAATTAATTATCAAAAATTTTTCCCATTACAATTATCGATTCATTCGATATTTCAAAAGAATCAATTACTTTTTACAATTCCGTATTTTCCAAATCGAATCTTTCTGAAACATTTCTGCCTGGAATCATGTCCAACCCCATCAAGATTCAAGCATTGTATCAGGAGTTCCTTTAGCAGTGATCGAAGGACGGTAAGCGCCACGCCAGTTTCGTGCTTGCTAGTCGAATCAATTTCCGTCGAAACCAGCCCCATTAACGATCAGCCCACTCTGTGGTAACGGAGAAGGAAGAAGAGGTTGGTGCCCCTCTTGCTTTTCCCTTCGGGGTCTACAGCGACCCTTCGTGAATTTATTCGCACGAACGCTCACCACGTCGCCGAGGAATTCCATTAATCGACGTGCAGCCACTTTGAGGCGAGAGAGCTACTGCTTTATAAATGGCGGCGAACACAGTTTAAGCTCGGATTTATGCCCGGCTGCAAATTCGACTGAACGTTTTCCCATCTACACCCAGCTAGATCGATTTTCCGCTGAAAAATTTCACTGAAAAATAACAGATAGATGATTGGTAATATAACAAACTATTTCTTCAAGCGATAATTACGATTAAACTCTTAAAGCGGTCATTCGTGGTCTTCTACTCGAAAAAGATTTCTCTCGTCGAAGAAGGGATCATCGTCTGCATAACACGACGCGATGCCACGAACTTTTCTAATAAAAGTTACCGTGACAGATTCGCTAACGCGTCTCTTCTTTCCGTTTTCTTTCATCGTTAAGTTATCGGACTCTCATCGAGTGCAAACTTCCGCTAACGTTTTAATCAGAGAATATTCGATTTGAATTTACTCGTACGAAACAACAACTCCAACGCTGTTCGATAATAAATAACCAATCTTTTTTAGTCTCACAGGAAGGAGAAAAGTAGAAAAATGTACTCCCTACACAGATCCAACAACGAAACCTTACAAGCACGATGTTTCATTTCCTTTTTCAAATCAGAATTCCCAATTTACCGAGCCATCTCTCGACAAAGAGTACCGTGAAAAGTATGGAACACAGGCTCAGCTCCGCAGAGGATTTGACGGTGAAAAAATACTGTGAAACTCGCACGCCGCGCCGCGCCGCGCCGCGCCGGTAGCCAGCCAGAGGGTGTAAACAAGGGAGAAAATTGCGAGGAATCGGAACGCGGTCGCGAGGAAGAGGGGTTGGTTGCGTGAGGTTCGAGTTCCGTTGAAAGCGTCCGTGAGAGCGACAGGAATCCCTCGCGGCTGTGCAAATGTTTAATGTGTAATTAAAAACTAACGTCGTCTATTATGTCGTGTATCTGTTTGTCTCGAGGAATAAACCAGGCTGGCTATTCACACACGCCAGAGACCCCTTGATGTTTCCAGAAATTTATTAGCTAAAGCAGAAATTTGTATAAGCTGCAAATCTCCTAGGATGAACGAGACCGGATAATTCTCGTTTATTATCGGAAAAATAATCTATTGTTTGTTTCTTCGAACAAACCGAAAGATGATACCTATCAGTGAAGTTTTCGTTATCGATTTCGATTTACCCGCGAATATCGAATCAATGAAACGCTTCGATGTTGTATCAAAGACGGTTCTTTTGTAAAGAAGAGCTGATCCACGAGCGAACGCCTCGAGGAATTCTTCTTTCAACTCGCGTACTATTCGCGGCCTCCATTGTGATCGCCGGAAGTGGAACGAGCTGTGTGCGTTACTGAATCTTTCATGCGATCTATCGCGCATGCTACGTGATTTCGAAATCAATATTTCAAAGCCACCCCGATTACGTATTGATGGAGATATCTGGATTACCCGGTTTCCTTGCGGAGAACGCACTCATCGTTGCTCGAATACGCTTGAAACTATTGTTAAGACCGTGAAAGAAAACGTTAACAAGTTTCGAGTTAAGTAACTTTTATAGAAAAGTATAGGTACTTTTACGTATTAGCTACCCCTGCAAGCGATACTTCTGGAATCTCCTCTGAAAGAAAGCACTCTTGAAACGTACACAAATGTTACGAAAATCGACGGGCGTAAACTACGAAGAGAAACGAAGAACGAAAGATGAAGCAAGGAAAAAGCACGATGCTGGCGAGGCGAAATTTCTTGCTCGGCTGTGGCAAAGTCGGCCGCGATCGTCAAAGAGCAGCGGAATTCCTCTCGCAATTAGCGACGCCCGGCGTGCACCGATAAAGTCAATTAACCAATCGAGTTAATGAAATACCCGCTGACGATTAACCCTCGTTTCCTTGCGCGGCCAGCACCCGCGGCCGGTGATAAAGGGATGTACGTGACTCAAATCCCCCATCGTGTTCTCCGCGTTATTTCTTCGTTTCCAACTGGGATTAAAATGTTCCTCGTCCGCTACACGCTTCTACACGCTCGTGAAATTACGATCACCCGGTCTTATCTTCTTACTTTAATGGACGATTCGCGTGTTCTACGAACTTGTGGATAACGTTGCTTAAAATAATAAATTTTTTTCTTTTCTTTTCTTTTCTTTTCTTTTCTTTTCTTTTCTTTTCTTTTCTTTTAGTAAATCGAACTTGTCTGGACTTAATTTTTTTTTTCGACGAACAATGTATATTAAACATTGTATACGTTCTTTGAGTAGAAGGCGTATTTGGAGAAAGGAGAATTCCGTAAAGTTTAACGCAACTTGGTCGAATAACTGATTAATTAGCGACTAATTACTTAGAAGACGTGCACGCAACGACTCGATACTCCTTTTAGAAACTTTCCATGGAAACACGGAGGCCGGAAGTTTCGACAAGCCGAGTGTGCATACAAGAGAACGTCTTGTCTGTCCGCGATGTTTGATGGGAGCAAAACCTCGAGAAGCAATTAACTTTGCCGGCGAGGCTTCTGTCCGATACCGAATCCACTGCCGACGTAATTACTTGAATACTTTCTTAACTTTTAATCGTTTCCACAGCGAACTCTCGCGAAACTTTTCCACGAACCGCAGATACGCCGCCTAGGAATTTCAAGAATTCCCGATTAATTGAATCTTCTTGGTCGTCGATTCGTTAATTGAACTTATATACAATTAACGTTTTGTCTATCTTTTCGTTCGTAGGTAATAGAATCAAAGGAAGACTTTCGTTCGAATCCCTTTGAAAATAAATTAGAGCAGGATCAAGCAAAGCTCTCGATTCTCATCGTTGGCTGTTTCATTTTCGAGGGGGTCAAAAATAAAGCGACGCTTCCTCCATCAGTGGCCGATCTCTCCCTTCCGTCCGTCGCGCGTCGGCCTTTATGGGAAACCACGAATAGCTCGTAAGTTCGCTGAAGCCCTCTCTTCTATGAATATCTCCTCGGGCGAGACAACACGATGCTCGCGGAGAGTGCACCGTCCGCACCGTCCGCTTGGCCGCAGACACGCTGACGCGCCCGAGGGCACTGCACTCCACCATCTTTCGGCCAATATTGTGACACGTTCTTCCCGTCGCTTTTCCGTACCTTTTACGAGACAGCTTTGCTTCTAGACAGATCGTACCCAGACCGTTCACGACATCCGATTTCCTCCAGCAGCTTCGCTCCAGACGAATAATCTCAGAGGTCTGGGAGGTGTTCGATGGATAGTTGGTCAGTTTCAGATGCTTAAAACTTTGTGCGGTATAACGAGGGATAGTATGGAGAACTAGCAGAGGAATTATAATGTTTGTTTAAGGATAATTAGAATATTCTTAAAACTTGAGCAGAGTTTGGCTGTGACTAAGTAGTTGGTCAGTTTTAGGTTTTAGGTTGAAGGGATTAGAACAGATTGGAACTTTGTAGAAGAACATTAGCAAAAGGGGGGTTGTAATACCGTTCGTTTAAGGTACTTGTAATATTTCAGACTATTTAGACTGGTTGGTAAATTTTCTTATCTAATGATTACCCACGAGCAGCGAGTAGTTCGTTGCAAAATGTTCTCGGATGTGGAAACACATCGCATTACCTGGCCACAAATTCGACCCGTTGGCCGCGAACTTAGCAAGCAGTCCGACTCTCGTATACTCGTATACGTCCGGTGTCTACGGCTGGCTCTTGACATTGCGTCAGAGCACTGAAAAGCAGACATTTATATAACGAGGCAACTTTATGAAAAGCTAACTGCAAGTTCGTCGCCGAGGTCGCTTCAGCTCTGTTAACAGGAGCGGCTGAAAGTGCCGTGACTTCTTCCAACCATCCTTACTAATCAACTCCCTCGGCTAAACTCTTCTGTTCTCACTTTCTCTCTCTCTTTCTCTCTCTCTCTCTCCCCCGTTTCCTTGCTTTTTCCATCTCTAGGCGTTTATTGTTCTCGAGGGCAATTAAAATTTCAGCCGTAGCCGCCTCGTGTTCTCTCGATTATAATCATTGAACGCTTTCGAGGGGAATAGTGTTCATTTGGATTCGTTGAAACCGAGCTTAGAACGTGAGAAAAGTATTAAGCGTTTTAGAGGAAAAATGGATCTTTAGACTGGAGCGTGGATCTTTATTAACCCTTTAACTTGTGATTGTTTATTCGCGACTGTGTGTGGTATTGCTTACATGGTACGGGAACGAAAGCTTATTTGTTCAAGAGATTATGTGAGAGTTTCCAACAAGGTTTAATTAAAATATCCTATACCTAAAATAAAATGATACATGAACACTAATTCCACGCGCGTGTACCTCATAAATGTTGCGCATAATTTCAAGCATCGTAATATGAAGTTCGTTATTTTAACATGCCGGAATAATTGACAATTACCGTGAAAATATCGGAACATGGATCCCGTTAGTTTATCTGTCAGATTATACAACGTTATTGTTTCACAACTCTCGGCGATGCAATTTGCGTTTCGAGCGATATGATACTCTAATTTCAATTTGTTTTTGTGCTTCCCCGAATGTTTGAATTATCCAAATTCTACTGGTAGAGAATATTTGGATTTTCGTAAGAACCCTAGTCTAGGCACACCGTCTGAATAGAAAGGTTACAATAAAAGTCCCGATGAAAAGGAGCACAGGCCAGTTTCAACGCTTGGCCCAAAGAAGAAGAAGAAGAAGAAGAAGAAGAAGAAGAAGAAGAAGGTGGACCGACCGGTTGAAAGGGCCGGAAGCGAGGTCACGTCCGACTTTTTGTCGTCATGCTCAGCAGAGAGAGGACTCGTTAATACCTGGCCTCGGTGTTTCAACGTATCAAGTGCGATTCGTTGACTACGTTGAAGCTTCCTTTTGATGTGTCACCGTCTGATGATAAGTAAAAAAGGAGGGTTAGGAGGGTTAGGAGAGAAATGTGCACGCGCGACGCCTTGCATTTGGGTCGAAACGACACCCTGCCAGGCGACAACTAGCGAAAGCATCGTCTTCCTTGCACTCCTCGTTAGTGGCGGCGTACCTACTTATTAAAGATTCATTATTCCTACTCCGGCATTGACCGTCTGTGTTGGTTGGAATAAGCTTCGTTATTTACGAAGGTGAGTTTAATCGTTCCGTGCCGATAAGGAAATCGCGTCAAACCTCTTCAGTTTCTTCATAAAACGCTATCTTCTATGAATAGGTACAATTTCATTAGCCTTCGTTACAGTTGATAAATGTTAGGGACTAATTTTGATCCAGGTCTGGGTCACGATTGATCCGAGGTTAAACGAGGAGCTAACAGCTTCCTAGTAACAACATTGGTGCCAGGTCTTTCGCAAGGAAAATCATACTAATTGCACCTTCGAGAGAGAGGGAGAGGAATTAGCGAAGCAAGCGAAAGAAATTCAATTATAAAAAGCTGAAAAATCATATTGCTCTCATGCTTGCATTTATCTTACTTTGATAGAAGGGTAGGAAAAAAAGAAAGAGAGAGGAGGGAAAAAATACAAGACATTTTTTTCTACTCTTCTTCTGCCCCTTATATCCTCCTTCCACTTTTATCTTCTTGTGAAACCATCGGCTATTTCTCGAAACTTTGAAACGCTGCAAAGGGGATCCCATTAAGCCGTCGCCAATTTATTGGAATCGAATTAAGCGGAGCAGTTCGCTTAAAAGAAACGATCGCGAACGAAGACCTTTTTCCCATCGAGTCGAGGAAACGTTCCTTCCATTTACATCCTACACGTTGACTTATCTCTAGATAAAACGATAAGAAACAGAAAATCATGTATTTTCTATAGCGAAGATAAATATGTAAATTCGATTATTCTAAAGATAAAAATTACGGTTTCACTCGAGGACATTGCATACACATCTCGCACACTTATCGTTAGTGACCTGAAAAAAAGGTTATAAATCCCGCGCAAAATGAGCAAGTCATCTTAAAGAGCTAATTATTTCTCGTTTCAATTCATTCATGATTTCCATGGAAGTCGAGCCGTTGGATCGCTTAATGAAACGCGTTCTCATCAGATATCAGGCGTTCTATTAACGAGGTATCGTTACATACGGCTCGTGAATTTATTGGCTCTCATTCAACAGCGGAAAACAGAGAAAGACCAGAAGGGATGAGGAGAAAAAGAAAAGGCTCTTTGTACTTGCATGGAGTTTCGTGCCACCGCGCCGCGCCGCTGGGCTGCGTCGCCAATCACCAACGATAGAAAAAAACTTAATACACGGTCATCCCTTTCCGTCGCGGTTTTTTCAACCAGCCAACACAGGGTGTCGTCCCTTTTGTGAGGCAATCTCGATTCGATAGAGGGTAGGGAGGACACCCTTTGTGCGGGACGCGTCGCACGGAAACAAAACTAGGTAGTATTTAATTGAAAAATACGCGATCATTTGGGCCACGACAGCACCGTCCATTGTCATTTGCATTTTCCACCGTTTCTGGCTGCTTTTTCTTCGGTTTTTGTCGCGCTTGGTAACGACGTTTCGTAGCTCGTGACAGCATCCCCTCGGTTTTTCCCTGTAAATCGATCTTTGAAGAGCAAAAGGGAAATTTATTTGAAAAGTGTTTTGTTCTTTCAGTTGTTTTTTGCATTCAACATAGAAACGTTTTGACAAAAGAAATCGAGAAAACGTCGTAGGTAATGAACAAGTAGTTTTGTATTTCAAATGTGACAGGAGCAAAGCAATTTTACGGAAAATTTATGGAGAGAGCAACGTCTTCTCTAGAGAAATTCCGGTCTGAATTTTCAGTGAACCCGTTGAGACAGATTCTGTAAGGGAATAAGCGTGTCTTCTTAACAACTGCTACATTTATAGTGAAAAAAGAAAAAAGAAGATTATTTGTTTATTTAAACATCAATTTATTTGCAAGATACTGTTATTGTTTTCCTTTAAAGCTCGTTAAAAGAAGAAGTACAAGATAAACACAGAAAGGTTTCCATTCTTTCTTAACCGTTTCCATTGTATACTTTGCCATTTGCATTGAAACAAAGGGAACATACTCAAACGAGATCAAGATAGAAAGATTTATCTTTGAGGGACAGTCGTAAAGGAAAGTTGAATAAATTGGCAAAACAAATTTCTTCGAAATCGCTAGCGTCATGCATTGCCCCCCCCCCCCCCCCCCCCCCCCCAAAAAATAACGATTCTTTCATTTTTCTAATCAACATAACCGATAATGTTCACTGCACGGTGTACAGTATTGAAAATACGAGCAGTTCCATGATCAGTACATAAAGTGAGAAAATAATTCCCTGGTAACCGCCATGTGTGTACGTTTGATCCCTAGCCCATAAAACAGTATCCCGTCCAATGGTGGACGATAATTTATATCCGGGGGGATAGAGGTTGCTCGATGGAATCGAAATAGAGAGAGAAGGAGAGAGAAAGAGAGAGATAGAAATTTACAGAGCAGACCAGTAGTCTCCCCCTTTCGTATTCGAGGATCCATACAATCTGATTTCGAGTTCAGAGAGGGTTATTCCTCTCCATTATTTCATTAAACGGCTGATTCACACTGACCCACGATCACACGATTCTTTTTAATGACACGACTAAACCACTCTCCTAAAGGAAAATCTTCTCTGTGAAATATTTTCTGGCTCGATATATTATATGAAATATACGTAAATGATGAAATGGTTTTGGTAAAATTATAGTATGCAATAAATGGCGTACAACGAAGTGTAAGAAGTGTACGTTTATATCTGTCGTATACAATTTCCATAGAGAAACGGGCTTAATCGTTGTGTAATGATGTAATGAATCACGGAATATCTTCGCAGGAGATGTTCCAGGCAACAATATTTCAAGCTTGCTCGTTCATCAAATATGTTTTTCTCTGCAACGAGACAATGCCGCATCTTAACGGCCTCTTGATCAATATTTTCACGGTAATTAATGCCCTCAGAAATATTACTCCGACGGTTTCAAGATTTTCGTCAAAACTCTTGGCTATATTTTATAACAAATCCCACCATCTCTGTTAATAATTACAATTTTGTGTAAATGATTTGTCTTGTTATTTTTAAATTAAAAGATTAAAAGGAAAACTGAAACTCATAGCGTGTATAAAATGCAGCATTCTCGGAAATAATGTAAAAAGTTGTTTTTCAATGTGGAACAAGGGGCTCAAGCTACGAGTCGAGCACGAATAAAAGCTGTAGCATTATTCTCGTAGTTGGTGACCTTTCAATTCTTCGACATCAGGAAAATTCCCTCGTTATAAATTAGCAAATTAATCGATGACAGAAGGTAACCTCCCCACCTTCTGCTCTTCTCGTAGTAATTTAAAACTCCGTTTAATTAAGTTAACACCCCGCGATTCACGAGATCCGCTTCGTTATTTTATTCTCGAAACGAATTTGTCTTTCTGTCTCTCGATGTCCTTGTCTTTTGTTCCAACGAAGAAACAGAATATTTCTTTTCATCGTTTCTGAAGTCGATCGTTATTGAAATTATTTCGTCTCGGTTTTCTCGATATCGAAACAATAGAACAGAAGAACTCTATTCGTATTTTATGAACAAGGAAACTAATGAACTTTAAGAATACTCGAGATTTTAATAATCATCGAAATTTTTATGCTTGATTTTCATTTCCTAAAAACAGAGGAAATATAATTTTTCTTTTTCTTTTTTCATTGATCAAACAAGACCATTCGCTTGTATTCATAGGAAAAATTTCTCTACTCTTGTGCGTGGCAATTGTTATTACAATTTTCTCTCTCTCTCTCTCGATAACAATCAACGATGAAAAATACCCTCTTTCGAAAGTGTTGCACAAATCTGTGCGCTTCTGCTCGGACCATTACACTGGCAATAAACGGGCCTGGGTTCTCACGGTAGATTTCGATACACCGAACGTTGCAATCATCCGGTATTGTGTGTTATTTTATAGGAACACGTTCGTGCTACGTGTTTCTTTCTGACCCGTCGAGTCGAGAGCTTTTTTACCCGAAGGCGTTTTAAGGATAAAATCGAACGGTGATCGATACCTTAATCGCTACGAATACCGATAGCTAGACGATTTGGTTCTACTAATTTTAAAAAGTGACTTTTCTTATTTTTCTCAAACTCTTTTAAGCGAGTACAATAAGGAACCTCGTCGACAATTACAAACCCAGTACTCTTCTTTTCAACATCAGCTTCACTAAACCCAAAAGGGTAAACAACGAAACCAGAAATCCCAGGAATGCTTATTAATTATTAAATACGTATAGTAATCATTGAGCAAGTCCATGCACAATCTCCAGCCGTCTCAACGATGGAAAATTCGTGGCGCCGCATTTTACGTTAATTAAATTTCGCGACCATTCCCTTCTACCCTTTTGTTTCGTTCTTTATTTCAGGCAGAAATTTGGTAAGGTTGATTTCCGGGTTGAAAAGCAACGGAGACCAGTAACTTGGCTCGATAAATTTTTGTTCCTTATACATATACCCCAGAAGAATAGCTGCGGGAAAGTTTTGTTATCAATTGTTCCGTTTTATCGCGAGACGAAAGTGCAGCAGGGTCGTTGCAAATCGTTAATTGGCACTGTCGTCACTTGGCCAGAAACGTTTTCATGCAACGAGGCGCAATGAATTAAATTAATGGATTTAATTTCGTTTGGTTATCGCACCCTTTCTCGAAACTCATTTCCTGTAAATTATTTCGTTAATTCAACACAATAACCATCGGTTGATTTACCTCGATAATCTGCTTTCGATTTGTTCCGTGAATGAACGAATTTCCACCAGTATTAGCATAAATAGTATCGGCACATATAATTAAGAAAAAAAAAGGATCGAAAGTCTAAATTTGAGAGAAGATTTTTTGGGTTCCCACTTCGATGGTAGGACATCGTAGGATCCGTAGCGTTAACGCAATCCGAGTGGAACGAACGAAAAAAGCATCACAAATCATGATCGCTTGCCAGCCTTCGCAACTACTCAATTTCCAGCGACAATTTTTTCGGGGCTCCATCGAGCGGGAATTTTATTTTCCTGCGCTTTTTTTCTCTCCGCCGCACTGGTTCAGGCGATACTATCGATGCAACTTGGAAATAAACGGGCCAGAAACGGGAAGGGTGGTGATGGCGATGGTGGTGGTGGTGGTGGTACAACGGCCAGCAGAGTTTCCAATTCCCTGCGTATTATCCCAGATTACCCGACGGACACGGCATTTTTTTTGAGATATCCGTTGATAGGGTGGAACGTACAGGAAGAGGATTAATTCGAGCGCCGCGGCGCGCCGTAACCGTATGACGCGTTCGTCACATTTGCGAGCCGCTTGGTAAGCCGAACGGCCGCCACCTGTGCCAACCAAAATTGGATAAATTGCGCGTGCACCCTCTCTCTTCGCGTGTTCTCTCCAAATTTTCCGCCTCTTTCGATCGGAAATATGCCGTTTGCCAGTTGTGCTTTCGCCATCCGTGCAGTATTTTATTCGTCATCCTCGTCCAGTGCCATTTCACGCTTGCAAAATGGGATTTTTGCTTTGAACAGCTCCGAACCAACTTATACCCCTTAAGATTTTATCAGACTCGCGTGTATGTGTAGATATTAATTATGCTCATCAAATAGAGATCAATGAATTTCTCATAGGTTGATGGAAAAATTGTCGATAAACTGTGGAAAATGATCTGTCTCCCTCCTTCTCTCGAAGGAATTTAAACGATGGCATTGTTTCTCGTAAATATATACATTGAACGAATAAAAATTCCGAGGTCGAGGTATGCGAAACTTGCGCTAGCTTTCTCCGTGGATTCGCGTTGAGCGCCGAATGGACCGATGTTGTAAAAACTATGGCCATTTCTCTGCTACTGAGTTTACGATGCATCGTGTGTTTCGAAACGCGAACACGAGATGCATGGAATAAAAGCGGTTACGTTGCAAGTCTTCTTTTGCATGAAAGGGTAGATGGTTCGTAACGCGTTCACTCGTACGAATCGTTCAGATTTTCACGCTGCAACTCAATTACCATATTTTCATAGCCGTGATCGAAGAAAACCTTTCAGAAAATCTGGAAGAATCGATTGATCTTCAAATGCAATTCTATTTAAAAACGAACGATCAAATTCTATCCAAGATTCCATAAATACATCATTTCTGTCCTGATCACTTGCAATTTGAAAGCGACACAAATGAATACAACCGGCAGGCTTACTGCGCTCGAATCTTTTCAGATTCACAGCACGGTTGCTTTTATTTAGCATGCGGTGCAGCACGTGCAAGGGTTGAATCCCCTGAACGTCCCTGAACGTGATTACAAATAGGTAGCTGTGTTTGAATAACACAGAAGTCACGAAGTAAGCTTAGCTGAAATACGTAGGTACACGCGTGCCCTATATTCTTGCCAAAGGCAAAACGAAAGAAACGTGGAAAGGATGACGCCACGGTCGGTTGGAAAGGTCGGTCGGCCAGCTAATATTTTAACTCGTGCATTGTACTGATGGCATTGTAGAGGAAATAAATTATCACACCCTGGAGACAGAGCCCTTACCGGTGTTTCTTCGTGGTCAGAAAAGAATTCTGCAAGAATTTCTCTCTCTCTCTCTCTCTCTCTCTCTCTCTCGTTACCGTTGTTTTTTCAGCGAGAAAAGTTGCAAAAGGACGGATGCGCTCGTAAAATCATGTTTTCGAGAACCGCCGCGTTATTCATCGCCGAAATATCGTGGAATGCTCTTTTATGTTCGACCTTTTTTGGGCGATGAAACCCCTTTAAAGCTCGACGCGACTCTAGAATTGTTATTTATGGAAAAACACCAGGGTAGAAAGATGCACGTAGCAGCGATAGTAAAACGTTAGAGATGGTGACTTTTTTCTTTAGCAGGATGTTTTTTGAAATAAAATCTTTCATTCGAAATTCTGGAGCATATCGAGTAAAAACTGTGAACGGAAAATTTGTAAGGAAAAGGTCAGAAACCAGCTCGCTAACTAGTATAAAGCTGTCCAAGTATGGAATGAAATATTATGGACGAAAAACAATTGTCGAAAAACAACTGTTCGTAATTATAAAACATGACTGGATTAAACGTGAAAATGCAACCTCGAGAAGTTTGATGAAAATTTCAACAGAGTGAGTTTAAAATATGCCCTTGGGTGTCGTTGCACGCGTAACTTGGCGCCGGTCTTCAAGGGAAAGTAAAAGACGGGGACGGAGAAGTATGGGATAAAAGAGCATATTGCGGACAAAAGTTGGCCAAAGTTTCCAAGAGTCACCGTGTCTGGCCTATTATAATGCGAAAGAAAGTGGTGCAACCATGCTACCCACCACTTTGTCCTCAACGTCTAGCCGGTCCAAAGGTATTGTTCCAACTTCTGGCTTTTCTCGACATCGATGGAAAACCACTGTAATAACTCAGACTTACCTTGAAGCGTGCTGGAGAAACAAACGAGCAGAAGAATGAGGCGTCCTCGATCAACACTGTCGAGATTCTCCTCGTTCATCTTCGAGAAAACTACCCCAAAGAGGAAAATACAAGTAGACGATTCATTTCTGCTGGAATGACAAGTTTCGCGTGTAACAAAAAATTCTAAAGATTCTCAGTTGTCCGGAAAGAAATATCAACTATTCTTCTCGGAAATTATCTTCGCAAAATTTCAAGGAGAATTTAGAACTTATTAGACTTATAAGACTTTGCTACGACAAGGAAGAGAAGACTAACTGGAAGAACGAAGAGTCTTCGATCAAACCGGCTGATTCTCTTTTTCTGTAATGCGAGGCAAGAACGAAAGGAGATGATCCTTTCGTTTTCCACCTCTAACCAAATGATGAATACGGGCTTCGAAGAAGGAGAAAGAAGGCTGTATCCTTGTGAGAGGATCGCAGTTCGCGAGACGAGCACCGGAATACTAATCAGCGGCTGGAATTAAATCCTTTTCCTCTTTTTTTACGTCGTCGATAGTTGGGCTGCAGGACACGATGTTTCATTTACGCTATTTACCCTAACGTTGTTTCTACCAATTTACCAAATATTAATTCCATAGAATTTCCATCGAGTAGTATATTTTTTTTTTTTTTCAGAAAATGAAGGAAAAGGTACTCGAAAGCAACTGTGTGGATGCAATGCAAATATTTTCTTGATAAATAAATACAGACCATATCGTTTAATTTAATGACGCGCAATGTTCATCGTTCAGCCGGTTGGTTGCAATTTTCCAAAAGCATCGGGGTGCTCGTTGTTTTCCCCATTTTCGACCCTCAACACTCGGAGGCGTTTATGAAATTTACAGTTTCCCCAACGTTGCAACAACGATTTCGTGAATTTTGAACAGCGTGTAGCGAACGGTAACAATGCGCTCGATAATGATAACGTGAAGTTATCGCGGCAGGAGATGAAAACGGAGATGGAGGTCCTAAAGCGGAGATTGTTTCACCAACAGGCAAAAAGCATCGTGTTCACGAGCACGAATGAAAAGTTTCGACGACTTGTGCGGTGAAAATGTGCGCGACCGTTTCATTTTCGAAAGATTTCCTTTGGCTGCGGGCCCTGTGAAAGCTGTTTCGTGAGCATTTTCCCCAGCTTTCCTCCGAGACGCGTTACCAAAGAACAAAAGGATCGACTTCCTGCTGTTGCTTACATGATATCAGTTGAAAATTGTTTTACAGTCATGAGAAGCAGAAACTTAGTTCAAAGAATTTTTCAACAATATTCGTTTTTTTAATAACGTTTAACATCTTAAAATTGTCCCCAACCTCCTGGTGCGTTGCATTTTCCCTTTAATCCTAGGGGCGGTGGTTGTTTTTGCAAGAAATTGCCGGCCCTATCTTTCCTGGCTTCGCGAAACCGGAATTGTCTGGAACTGCTAGCCCGTAGCGTAACCGCGTCCCCAAAACGAGCACATGGAAAACCAGCCCTAGAACAGCCACCCCGAAATAACCGACTGACTGAAGTGGCTCCGCCGAATCATCCTATTTTCCTTCGTCTCTGTTCCTTCGCGAAAAATACGCTCCATTCGCGGGAAACGCTCGCAAAATTAACGCGGCTAATGATCCTCGCTAACGTAGAAAAGCGAATTAGAAAAATACTTGGCTCGATGTACCGTGACAACATTAAGTTGCTTGCTTTTTACGAAACGTCCCATTTTGTAGATTAATGAGTTCAAGAAAGAAATTGATCCGCGAACCTAGAATTCTTTTCTGTAATTGTTTAAACTCATGGACCTCATTCGACGACACTAAATTACTATTCCTTTCTTCTTTTATGACACCTAGATTTTTATAAAATTTTAATAGAAAGCATTTTCAAGTGTTTGTTTTTTCAAACAGAAGACGGCAAAATTACAGGAAATTTTATTTCTGAAATCGAGTTTTCCAATCGTTCTCGCGCACGAACGAGAAGCAATTTCATCGTGGCGTGAATTTCGCTCGTGTGTTGCGTGGTGGAAAATATAAAATTTTGATCGACCATGTCGGCCTCCTTTCGAGCCCCGTTCCATGTTTAATTTTCAATTCGCAATTTCCTTTCGCTGGCCGGCTCGCTAATGAAACGATTCTGCGTTTGTCAGCGGCAACGCGAATTTTCGCGACACCAGATCAAACTATCCGCGGAAAATTCAGCTACCTCGACAGTGAAGAATAATAACGCGCTAGCTGATTTTCCAACCAGATTTTCGCCGAGTATAATTCTTCGAATTTTGGCATCCGCTTGTTCGCTTCGACTACGCTGAATTACAAAGATTCATCTGTTTTTAATTGATGGACAGACAAAGTGTTCCAGTTATTTTATTCGAATAAATAACTTTTAATTTATAAAATCAAAATACCGTCAGCTAAATTTTTAGCTTTTGATAAGTGAAAAATATGTTAAGCAAGGCTTCTAAAGCTTTCGAATATTTCCACAACCCTTTCAAGGTATAAATTCAATCTCGAAACGTAATTTTATTTCTCTTGTCTTTATAATTTTCATAAATTTTGAATTAACTCTCGGTAGGTGAATTAGGTCGTTTGAGCCAAATTTTTTTTACTGTTGCAAGCTTTTAAAAAGTCTGAAAAAATTCAAGAATACTTATCAAAGTCCCTATTACGTTACATAGTTGTATGTCATGTTAAATGTTTAAACCTTTTTTTGATAAAAATAAAAATTTGATGAAAAGTCATATTACACATTCCCTAGGATGAATTAAAACGGGATGTTAATTAAACCTTTAGTAGAATATCTAAACAAGTAGCTATCGTAAAAGTTTCGTGTGAAAGGTATTAGAACAACATTGCTGAGAGTATCATTTTATATATATATATATATCTGAAAAAAGTTTAAGATTCTACCGACGTGTTCGACGTGTATCGAAGTTTCAGGCCAAGTTTTCACGCGTCGAGTAGTCGCAAACTGTATCGCAAAGCCGGTAAGCATCTGCTGTTTGGAAACGTAAAACCAGATTTCAATATGCAGCCCCTCACGGTACGTTTTGCGAAGTACGTGTTCGTGGCGATTCATAAAGTGGGTCACGTCGATTCAATGAAAGTTTCTCGTCGTATCGGCCTCCCTTCTCCATGCAACGATAAGACGAAACTTTTCGAAACACTTCCTACTTTATTCTTTTTTTATTTTTCATCGTTTTCCTGTCGACGTTTAGTCGACGACCTTCCGGAAGGTTTCTTGGTATCTGTAGGGGAACATTGTGCCAGGAATACTCTAAGGACTGAGGAAAAAGTTTCCAAGTCCCAATTCTATCTATCTAATGAGATCTTTTTTTAATCAACAATGTATAACAGAAGTCAGCAAAACTAGGCGATTATCAGTTCACGTAGAGAATGAAATTTTCGAGCGGTCCTGGTATTCGTTTCGAGGCTTATCCTGCAGGATCGTCCGTCGTGTCTGAGGAAAGTACACGGTGCTTACGTTTCGTTGAACGCGAGGTGTACATGCAAAGCTAGACGCTGTCGGCTCTAATGAATTGTATGGATCGGCCATAAAAGTGGCTGGTTCCCGGATGTCCTTATTATCTTATGCAGAATATGCAGTGGTACACTGAAATTTAGCTTTATATACCACCGACCGTGACGTCGAAAATCAACGCGAAGCAGCGTAATTTTCGAGCTCAGAGATAAATTAATATTCAGTCGAGCACAGGAAATCCTGTGCAAGTTCGAAATACCCGAAAGGTCCGAGTGAATTGCGCGATATTTGGTTGTTTTTCCTCTGACTTTGTTGGAAATATTCTGAAAATGAAATAAACCACTCTCGCGTCGTTCATAAAGAAGAGGTATCAATCTGAAACGTAAAGTAAAAATATCCTTAATAATTGCCATTATACCATGTCTTACCACGCACGTCCATTTTCATTATGCCAGTGAACGTGTTAATAAAACGTTCTTTATAGCGTGCCGCACTATATACGGCTGTTTTCACTGCAACACTAAACCTGCTAAACGCACTCCCTTGTCCAGATTTATCGTCTGCACAGTGACCTCCCTCGAACAGCAAAACTGTCCCCAGTCGAGTCGAAGGTCCAGCATCGAGTAAGTTTCGACGGTTGGGTGCAAGTATTCGACGATAGGAAAAAGCTACTTTTCCAGAGGTGTTTGTCAGTGGAAAATGACTTTTCCCATTGACCAGATGCATTTCTACGCTGGCTTTGGCGTATGTATACATAATACATAGTTGGAGGCAGTGCACGTCGCCGCAGATTGCGGGTCATTCCATTCTTAGCTCTGCGAGAGCAGTGTGCGCAAGTATGTTTGTGTCACTAGCTCTTTCCGCGTTCACCGTCGTGCCAGAATGAAACGTGAAACTCCTCTTTCCGTGGTATTATCAAGACTTTTCCCATAAAACGTGTACCGGTTCGCGAAGAAACTACACTCAAATCGTGCTTTTCAACCAACCGTTCTTTCTCGTTCTGCGTCCATGTCTGCATCTTCTTTTTACGAATTCTCAAAATCGTCGTGTCGCGTGCAACTTTGAAACCAACTTGGTTCACGGTTCCACGAAACGATTCTGTATCGGATTTCAGAGCGCAGATATTCCTCGATACAGACTTTTCTCGACCGTGATCGACCCTTTGGCTCGTTTGCGTGCCAATGGTATGCCTTGTTGCTTGTATTCCCGGGTCGTTCACCGCGATCTTTTGTGCGCCATGTTCTTTCAATTCTTAGGGAAATTCGTTTCATCGTGGTCGACCTGAGCTTTTATTCCTTCTTCTATGTTGCAGAAGAAGCTATTTCATGAAATTTTGATCGATCAGTTTTATGCTAATCATTTACCAGGTTAATCATTAAGGAAGGTAAAGAGTTTCACGATGACATCGTTCAGACTGGCTTCCAAAATTCTTGCAGTTAATAGAGATCTCAGGGCTGTCTGAAGCGACGTAACGCGTAGTCGCATCTGCATAACGCGTGGAATACAATGTGCAATAGCGAGCTGCGGAGCGTAAGGTCGGGCGTCAGTAATGAAATCGCGCGTTGCTCGGCCGTAATGACGACCCCAGGGCGTCGCGACGCTTACCGTTTCCACGATAACGATGTACAGGGAAACGAAGCGAGCTAGGACCGAAAACCGGGCCGTAATGAAATTCGACAGGACGCGGAACGTTTTAACGTCGAGATCCTCTTCGCGATTCTTATCAAATGAAAGACGTCATCGCTTCTTTTCCTGCTTGCTATGGAAAACTATATATTTATTGATCGTAACGCGAAATTTTCCTCTGACCGTATATAATAAAGACCCTGGTAATTGACCTTGACATTAATTTTGGGAACAAATTAGTTGGGAGCAAATTGCTACGGAAGAGATCGATTCGCTCGCTCGAAATAATTTGTCGGTCGATGAGTAGGCTTCCCGATGATTCGAGTAGACAGGCGTGGCAACGATTCGTCAAGTACGCGCGTGTAATACGAATTTGTGGGCGTAATTGGTTTGTTCCTTAAGTACTAAGATTGCCTGGGAGAATAGAGTGTAGAGATGAATGGAGGAAGCAAGACATCGCTATTTTTTTTCATTTCCAGAACATTCTTCTTTATTTATCTGGAAATAAAAATACGGATCGCAATTAATGAACTGCAGAGAGTTGACAAATCTGACGATCGAGCAGAGATTATTAAAATATCGAGGAAAGACGAGCGACAGCGATAAAAGACGAAGTAGAGAAAAGATGGGAGGGGGTCAAGTCCAATAAATTTTCAATGCTTTGGCCTGAGATTCCTTGGTCGGCGGATGGAGCTGGTAAACCATAGAATCGAAAGAGCTTCGGCCCTGATTACCATCGTATTAGGTTTTCGATGAGACCCCCCTTTTCCATCCCTTGAAAAATTTCCTCCCCCGGCTCGCCCGTAATGAAACTTCTTCTCCTACACCGGGCTAAAACTCTTCTCAAACATATTTCGTTCAGCAACAAGCTGCTGCATTTTTCATTCTGCGTTCTTACCCCCGGCTGGAACACGGGACATCGACCAATGACACGGAAGAACTGCCTCGAACCGCGATCGCTCGTTTTTCCCCACGATGTTGCATTACTTTCGATTTCCTCCTAGTTTTCTGGAAACTTTGTCAACGAAAACGTTATCGCTTCGAATTTAGATTGTAGAATATTGGAAAGTAATATATGGATTAAAAATAAGAGTTTTTTTAGAGTTTCAAAGTTCAGAGTACGAAAAAAAAAAAAAATAAAAATAAAATTTTATTGCTACAAAAGATAAAAGAGGAACGTTGTTGCGATAAAATCCCTTGAAACTATAGGGTAGAGAAATACAAGGGTACAGGATTGACAGGCAACGAGTTATACACTCGACAAGCTGTTGGTTCTTGTTGACCCCTCTTTCCCTGGAAACAACTGTTAAAAACATTTATCAGGTTTTACTCGGTGTTTCGCAGTTACACGCTACACGATCGCGCGTCAACATCGACGCGAGGAAGCGCAAATATCCGTTTGTTCGACCCGTTATACGGAAATTTTTCTCGAAAACATCCTGAAAAATCTGTGCACCTGCCACGCTTCTTTTTCCTCTTCGTTTCACGATTTGAATTTGATTTATTTTTTTTTACTTGGAGAGGCCTCATTTATCGAAAAAAAGCTCATTACGTTGGCGAGTGCGATTGAAGCGAGCGTGAAAACGAGCAAATTTATTTCACGCGGTTACAAGGGGCTTCGTAAATTTCGAGCACCTTTGTCACGCGTGAAAAGCACGCTGGAAAATGGGCGGAATTTTATAGCGACGCGTGTTGTAATGTGTATTTATTTCCTGTTGGTATTGTTCGCGTAGCTTTGCATGCCGAAACGAACAAAGGTCCCGGCCACATGAACAAATTTCGAGAAAATTTAGTCGAAACTGTACCCCCGACGATTTACCATGCAATAACAATGTACTTTCATTTCGAGAACTACGAATTATTTTTACACTGTGTCAGCTCGTCAATATATTATTTTTAATCGCAACGATCCTATTCTGTTGCAATAGGAAAAGTTAACAAAGGCTTTGTGAAATCGCATCTGTTAATTTTACTAGACGAGTCGCATTCAGTCGAATCGGATTCCGGAATTTAATTCGAATGCAAATCTCAACATCACACTTGAACGCGATATCGAGGTGCCAAATGCAATTATATTCAGTTCGAAACCATTCGTTTCCACTTGAAAATTCGATTTCGATCAAACTGGATTCGCGCAACCGAATGGCTGTAGTTTTGTAGGATTAGATGTCTGTCGAATTCTACTTCCGGCCGGATCTCGTATGGCGATAACGCATCGAACAAAAAGGCTGTTGTCTGTTAGCACGTTGGCACGGTGCAACGCGACACCCCGTGCATTCTCTTGGGCGCAAGAAATCCGATTGAAAGCATCACCTTCGAAAGACGAGCAAACAGCGAGGATAGGCAAAGAACAGCAGCCCTCCGACGATACGAGTAATGCTAAAACGGATCAACGTTATGCTGCGTCACGTATCTCAACTGGTAGACAGCTGCAGCTTTGGGTACTACTTTGGGTGCTCTAAAACTGAATGAGACGCCTGTGCACCAGTTCCCAATCGCATTTCATCGGAATGAACAGTGATGGGAGTGACTGGAAATTTTTGCGAAAACCATCTCGAAATTCGTAGAAGAGAAATATTGGAGGACATGTGCTACCAAGTGCTTTGAATAATATACCTAGAAAGGTCTACATTATAAAACTGTATGTTTTAGGTGTGAAGCAAACTTGGAGCATTTCTTAAATACAACAGTGACGACTAAACTTCGACGACGTTAAAATAACCAAGTTTCTTTTAGCACGTTTTATCGTTGTTAATAATTTCTTAGATTTCTGACGGTATGGAAACAAATTATTACGCAAGTTTCGGTCGTTTCGGGCGTTTCGGTCGTTTCGTGCTACATTTGTAACGACCCGGTTTCCTTCCTTCCTTCCTTCCTTCCTTCCTTCCTTCCTTCCTTCCTTTTCGTTATTCATTATCATTATCACGAGAACTTATTCCCAAGGAACTTGGCTCGCCTGTTATTCCAACGATTCGCCTCGAAATTACATAGGAAAATTAATAATGTGGTAACGATAACTTCGTTGTCTTCGAACAAACAAATATTTGTCACTGATCAAAATGAAAGGCATTCTATTGCAAGGATAATAACCGGGAGGAAAAGATCATAATTATAATAATACCAGCAACCAGGATAATATCAATACTGGTAATGTCTAACAATAATATCTGTCGTAATAAAGAAAAATATAAGATCTGATAATTGCAATAACAGTTACAGTAATGAGGCCGTGAACAAAGCAAAGAGAAGTAAAGGTTAAGAAAAATAATATTTGAAAGGGGCAAAGTAACCAGAAAACTTTAACAGCATATTATCTCGAGCAAAAAGTAATCCTTGCAAATGTAAGAAGAAAAACTCTCCACAAGGAGGGTTTTAACCAATAGGAGGGTTATCTTCTCGGCATAATCGGGATTCCAGGATACATTCGAAGGCACTCCTGTTTTGGCAGGAAAAAAGAAATGTTAGCTCGACGGCAAAGAACGAGCGTGGTTAACACAAATGGCAAGCGAGAGGGATGCGGTGAAAATTGTTTCGGCATTCCTCGCTGGCAAGTTGCTCGCGACATGACGCATCATTTACAGCGTAGCCTCTAATTTCAGATTATATTTCAACCGCCACCAGTCCCGTAAGCAAAGAGGAATCTCATCCGCTTCGTTCTACGTGAGCTAGCCTGGATACGGGTACCCGTTAACGTCGTTACCTCGAAGAAACTTGTAAACGCAATTTATACGGGCGATGCGTTTCGCGCCTCGAGCCTCGCGTCTCGTGCCTCGCACCACGCGATTTCCCGACGGGGATTAACTTCTCCGTTTATTCTATCTCCTGAACAGAAACAGGACGACGAAGAACCTCGAGAGACGTGGCTAAATCGTGTCTACGTCGAGCAGACAGCAGCCGGTTGCGTAAAATCCGAACGCGATTTCACGGACGACGATTCAAGTACCGACGAGACCGAGAATTTTCTCTGAATTGAAAGTTTCCGTTTCCACGATGTTTGGGACAATGTTGGTTTGTAGCAACTGGGTGGACTAGCCAATTTAAGAAAATGAATTCGCTATTTTTTAGCTAAATATTTGACTCTGCGATTGAAATGCTTTAATTCATAGTGTCCAATCGAAATATCGCCTCTCTCTGTCTGTGGAGATTTGCCTTCGACGTGACGATGTTGATCGAGCGTAATGGGCGATGAGTTGAGTATGCACACCGTACAGTTTGCTACGAGTTTGATATCCGTATGAAGGGTTTCAAGACGCCTGAAGGCGTCGAACCTGACAGTTTCTCAGTGTGAAGGGTTCAAAGGATCGCGCGAATAAGTAGGTGGATGTCTAGTGACCTACTTGCCGTTTGACGCTGCAAATTGAGCCTGGCTGTGCATTAATTGATCGCTGAAAGCTTGATTGCTTCAGAACATGTTGCTCGAAGATCCACCATTTCCAACAGACAACTACAAACTGACTGCTCAAGTGTTATTTGATAAATAGTTTCTCGTTGATATCTTGAAACGTGAAACCACGACTCGGTTTCATAATCTTGTAAAAGGGGCAAGAAAATTTGAGGTCATGAAAAATAAGGAGGACCATTTTCTCGTATCTGATGGAGGTTAACTGTATCCTGCAGCCATTTGGATGATGAAAGCAAAAGAGTAGGAAACCATTTGGTTGGTTTGGTTATCTTGATGGACAGAGTAATCCAATCTGTACCTTTAATTAATTAACTCTTACGAATATTACTTGCTGGTTCGTCGTTCTGAAATCAGATTTCAAACTGATCTACCAAAGATGCGAATAATCGACGTTTCGAACTCAAAGAGCGGAAAACGTTTCAAGATGGAGGATGTGATTTTGCTATTATCCAGAGTTCGATCTTAATTCGAGGGTTATAAGTTTGTAGCAAAGTTATCGATATCGAAACCACCCGGAAGTTGTAGTTGCCGGGCTTGGTTGAAACCCCAGTTTCAAAGTTCAGCAGTGTAACAGCAACCACAGGCCCTCTACTCCGCCAACTTGATATAATTAATGGAAAAATTTCACGGGAATGATTTGTAGGTCAAAGTTACGTATCGCGTAGTACCATATTCTCTCTGATAGCAAGAGAAGCTCCGCGCCTGATAAGAGTACCTCTTTTTTCCTGATAAATTAATTGTTTGCCTGATAATACTTTTCTTTGACTAGCAGTCATAAACATAATCTATTTATTACTCTGCTACTGATACCGATAACTCTCGTTTAGAGCGTTCAGCGTGTTAAATAAATGACGTATACGAATCAAACAAACGAATGTAAAATAAAACCATTGAGACAACATAAAAGTGGTACATGTAAATACATATATGTATACACACACATCAATAATGTGGAAGATAATCCAATATGCGTAGAGTAACCAGATTCCTTTGATCCGAATGGCTTGGGGCAATTTCAGTTTAATGATCCCGCGAAATGAAGGAGAGGTATATAGATATAGGTTACTAAAATTCTAGCTAATTCGACTTTAGCAGAAATTGCCGGTCAAAATTCACGGAACCAAGGCACACTCGATCAAAACCTGCTTCGTCAAAGTTTAACGAAGCAACTTCCGTTGCTCGATCATTGATCGAAGTAGCGTGAAAAATGCAGCAGGTGAATTCCGTTTTGTGATTAAAAGCTGAATGGCTCACTTTAACGATAAAAGATCGAATTCCTGACGAATTCACTTGGCCACTTTTATTTTACGAAACTCACCATTCGAACAATTCGGTCTGGATAAATGGGGTATGAGGTATGGATGGGTGATTCTAACCCCTGAGGCGACGTAATCGATAGCGAGACGGGTCCATTCTTTCCGTTCGTTCATTACCGAGAAATCCACAAAGGATCCGACGCGTCATTAACATCGAAACAAGACGAGTCTCATGAATAAATTCCACGACGAACGAACGGGAGAGCCCGTCTCTATTCTACCAGCGAGTCGCTTGTTAAACGCCTTTGTTAACGGCGTGCCATTTTCGAACGGGCCATTTTTCTGCCTTTCAATGCGATATGCTATCCTCCTGCTAACAGAATGTACGGAGAGTTCAATAAACTTTCCTTGGGAAAATACTAACGATCGTTTTGAATAATACGAGTACAAGATATCGTATCGCGACATTTAAAATCTCTGCTTCTTGTCGGTCAAATCAGTCTGAAATATATTTTTCCTAGAAATCGTAATACATACAATGGAGAAGATAATAAATTATTGAAAAGACGAACGGGATTATGTGATTTTGTGCGAACACGAATGAATAGAAAGAAGAGGAATTTGACATTTCGAACGACACGTTTTGACGAATTTCATGAGGTATTTGCCTCGCACCCCACAATTTACCGTTAACACCAGTTCCCACATTTTCCACGCGTTCGTTCAATTTATCATATCAGCCGCGAATATGTTCAATTCATTTATTGAATTCTTCGTGAGTGGCATTTACGCGTGAAAACGTTCGATCTACGGCACGAATTTCCACTTGCAGTAATTTCATTAATCTTTGAAAAAAAAATTAATACCTTCCTTTTGCAATTGAATCTCCCCTGTTCCTGAGCGCATGTGGGTATTTAAGAACAAAAATTACTGGAATTATCATTTTATTTAGAATTCGTTTACGTTCGACGACTACACCTGAAAAAATACTTCAAGTCATTAATTTCACCACGAACCAGACCCTTTTTCATCCCCCTCGGTTTTCAACCCCTTTCGCGACTTGTTTGTTTCGTCGTCGTTGCACCCCTTGCGCGATACCATTCAAAGTTTCTGAACCGACCGGGTCTTAATTTCTCCTTTCCTCTTTGAAACGTCGAAAAGTATCAGAGAAACGGTGCAGGGAGGTGTTGACTGAGAGAACGTAGTCGAGAGTCTGTAAGGGAAAATCCGCGAAAAAGAGAACGGAGGGCAGAGAGAAAAAGGAAATGGTCCTGGCAAAATGAAAGAGCCGAGTTCTAATTATAAAAGCGTCGATAATAACATTATGCAGCCGGATTTCCGATATTGTCGCGCGGTACGGATTAACGACCCCATGGAAACGGTATGGCGGCCACCCCTGCAAGACGGTTAATTAAAAATAATACTCTCCGTCTGCTGTGTGCACGTTCATTGGTGGTTGTAATTGTACCAGATGGCGCAGACTCCGAAACCTATCGAACAACGATCGTTCCTTTTTCTCATGGCTATGAAAAAAACAAATCAGCGAGAAATACATATATCCCAATCGTAATGGGAATTATCTTTATAATTTTCAGTTACTATTAAATTGTAAAGGGATCTATATTCGTTTGTGCGCGGTAGGTAAGGCGTTACCGTGTGTCTGACTAATTACGGTCCTATCTACTGTGGCCAGTAGATATTAAACTAGAAGCGCAACAGTGATCATAGTCAATGATTATGTTGACTCGTGTAACTAAACGTAAGGTATATCGATTAAATAAGGAATTTTGTGCTTCATGTAATTAATACTAATAGAATCATTTGCATTACTAACAATTCTGTAGGATTATACGAAATGAAGCTATCTAAATTTGTCAGGTCGAAAGTGAGTTTCCTTGAACGATCAGAGACGGGTTCGTTCCGTAGGAAATGGATCGGAATAAGGATCACGTGGGAGGCAACGACAAAGTATACGACTGTTTGATCAGCAATACGTAAGAGTTTCGAGCTAAGCGAAATCGTCCGTTTGCCAACCATCCACTTTTGACCCTCTTTCCTCTTCAGGGAGCTCCCCGCGCAACAAAGATGTCGTAAAACTCTGTGATCGCCACTATTTGGCGTACGTTCGCGGCCATAAATATCCCCCGATTGTTCTAGCCGAGCGTGGAAAAGGCCGTTGCATCTTGTTTACGGCGAACTTTTCGTCTAATTTATACGGGAAGTTCGAAGCGGGACTTTTAAAGCGTCGTCCATTATGATCGGGCCGGGTAACTTTCTCGAAACGGTCACTAATTTATATGGCTCATTTACGTGCAAGCTTCCGGTTTGTTTAATGCGTATCGCCTCGGATACTGCTGCATCTATGTATATGGCTGGTTAGTTTCTCGTTAGATTTATTGCCTATTCAAATCTGTGTGTCGAAAAGTTGAGAGCCGTTGATTTATTTGATAACAAAGTTTTTTAATACCTGAAAATCTGTATCAGTGTGGAAATTGAAAGTGGGAAAATATGTAGTTATTAAAATGGATTACTCTTTCTCGTTCTCAATGTAGTCAGAGCGATCTTTGATAATCCTCTCTTGGAACACTTTTTCATACTTGAGTCCGGGAAAGCGTATGCAGATCGAGCCGTGTTAGTCCATCTGCCTTCCGGCATATCACGATTCAACAAACGCCGCAGTGAATTTTGGGAAAATTTTCTGGTCGTGGTTTAATCTATCTGCTCCACTTTTCACTTCAATTTGATTTAATAAAACTTTCTTACTCTTCTTTTTCATCGTTTGAATCAGACTTGACGTATTAACTACAGTTTGCAAACAACTTACACAAGTATTATAGATTGTAGAAACTGAACAGGATGTCACGTATTCTGAAATTGAAACTATCCCTTTATTCTGTACGTTGAACAGAGAATGTCACGCATTCTCGAGCAAAGGTTCGGAAGAGATTCACGATTCGTCGTTGGACAGAACGTCACGTGCAAGAAGGCAACCCCTTTGGAATAAACAACGGCGCGAGTCCAGCGATTAAAACGGGCAGAGAATCGATTAAACTGTCCACGGGAGGATAAACGAGCGTCGGAATTGCAAGCGGCGGACGAGGAAACACACGGGAAACCGTGTGCAACGGGTGAGCATAAAACGGGTTAGGCGTGGATGTGCACACCCGAATCGATATTCAGTCATTCTTTTATTCGTATCCCAGGCCACTGTTACACGCGTCCTTTCTATCCTCCTTTCATCGACGTTTTCTCCTTCAGCGACGACGACGACGACGACGACGACGACGACGACGACGACGACGACGACGACGACGACGACGACGGCTCTCTCGGCTCGATTCCTTCCTATCTAGCCCGGACGATATTTCTTTGAAAGTGCTGAGCTGCCCGGGCTCTTTGTACCACGCCATACTTTAACCCGTCTGCGGGGATTCTTTATTCTTCTTAGCCCCTCTTCTCTTTGTCGTCTTCCTGAGCAGAAAACGAATCGAACGAACAACCCCTAACAGTCCTTCAATTCGGTGGTTAATAAACCCGTGATTCGCAAAGAAATGCGTTAACCCAATATCACACATCAACCATGTTTTATCTGTTTAATTAATAAAATACCTTTAGCCACTATTTTTTTCTTGAAAGCAACGAAATCGCCTTTTGAAGGAAGCCGTTTGATTCGTGCACCAATTAGGTCGGCATCGTTAGTGATTAGCCGGAAATTGCTGTGCATCGCGAGTGAAATCTATCTCTGGCTTTCACCGCAAAGCGATTACGGTGAATGGAAATCCAGCAGAGTTACGTTTTCATCGAGAATTCGAGCACCGGATCAAAATTCAGACGATAAATCGAGCAATAATAATCGTTGGTAGAACATCTTA
The DNA here is from genome assembly GCF_051020975.1 of Osmia lignaria lignaria. Taxonomy (NCBI): domain Eukaryota; kingdom Metazoa; phylum Arthropoda; class Insecta; order Hymenoptera; family Megachilidae; genus Osmia; species Osmia lignaria. Next base: position 11,675,337 of record NC_135036.1, on the reverse strand, counting down.
TCTTTCTTTCTTCTTTCTTCTATTTTTTGCCTGTTTTTGTTGAGGTTTCCGCTGATTTTTCGAACCAGATGCACTTCGCCGACAATGCAGCCGCGTGCAGCGTGCAGCAGGCTTTGATCGATTGCGGTTGTCGCGTTGGTGGCCACGAATCAATCAGGCTTTTACTCTCGAGCTGCGTGGAATGAACATTCCTACATGGAAGGTGGAAAGTTGCAAGCTGTGCCAGAACAAAGGCAAACCTATAATCATTACGTGCTTCGAATACTTTCGTTTAAGTACTTACGTTCAAATAAATACGATATTTTTTAAATTAACGCTACAACTGTGTTACAAAGTTAAAGTAACTTTGCTATATTGTTACTTTATTTCTAATATAAAAATAAGATATTTTGAAGGAAACCCAAAGAGTAACCGTAGAACTCCATAATAAAACCTGCGTGGTACTTTTCTGTCCCGATACGACCCTCTTATCGTTTCGAGATTCGATCAGTGGCACGGTTTTCATCTTCGATTCTAAAAAACCGATCCGAGAGGATCACCGAAAGAGGGTCCAAAGAAAGTATCTCCGAATTGGTCGAAGTTTAAATCGCTGGATCGCCTAGTGTGTTTCCTACTTTCTTTCAACTCTCTCTTCGTCTCCACACCCAGTAAGTTACTGCACGTACTACGTGAGCAGTAAATTCTCGAGAGGTAGAGCCGCGAGCTCTATTCGACGTAAGGGTGGCAGCGAGTTTCGGTAAGGAACATTCGAAACGAAATGCTCGCTCTAAGATCAGCGATTTCCGGGAACGAGACCGGAAAGGGGGTCACGTATGTTCCAATACTCGCGGAATTCGTAGGACTGGTCGTTTCTACCCTCGTCTCGATCGGCTAGGGAAGACCACTTTCGTTGATCGACCGTTCCCACTTTTCCGCCAGAATATCTGGCATTTGTTTCCGACCGGAACTCGCGCTTCAAGCTTGACGAACGTATTCAATATTCAACCATTCCCGTAGGATCGTTGGCCGAGGCTGTTTGAGGAGGATTCGCTCTTTCCGGACCTCCGCTACTGTTTGTAAAAGACACAGAGAGTGAGGGAATTTTGATCGTTCCCGGGGGTTGCTTCGATAGTTGGAGGATTCTTTTGTGAGCAGGCTGGTTAATTAAGAAGAATGTTTTAAATGGGAGTTCGTAGGTTCTTCTTGTTGAATTTGTAAGTTTCTTTCACCTCATTATCGCTGCCATTCTCGTTCATTCTTACAAGCGATTAAAGTTTAAGTGATACAATCATGCAACCACGAGATATCCAACAGCTCTTAATACACGTTGCACGTTCGTTTATGAACGGAAGAATCATAGCGAATCTCGGTTAGGATAATTCAAGATGCTGAGCTCTGTTCGTCTCCGTTCGTCTCCGTTCGTTAGCTGCCTGTCGAAATCAGAAAGGTGCTTTAATCTGAGCTTTAGCGTGGCCAGAGTCTGCGTCGCGTTAATAGAAACCAACCGAGAGGATCCGTGATCGCGGGAAATCGGTTTGTCCGGCTCCAATGGGATTAAAATGGACGAGATCGAGCCGTTCTCGACGAGGTTCACGAGTAAAGGAGGCTGTGGACAGTACCGATGATGTGCAATTCCGATCAGGATTCGCTTTAAACCCGATGAAATAATTATTTCCTGTTGATTGGGAATAGAAAATTTTCAACATCTCCGCTAAACTTTGACAAAACCTCAGCCTTCTAACTCTTTAATTCCTCTATAATCTGCCTAATTAACTCTTTGTCGACTTTTCATTGAGTTTATCGATCAATCGAGTACAGTCACGCTCGTTTATTGTCTCGGTAAACTTGAAATCCTGCTCGCAACGAACTCGGTCGATCTTTCAGTCGCTGTCCCGTACACAGTCAAACAATCCCTACTCTCTTCGAAACTTTCAAACGAATTCCAAGAGTTAACTCGTCTTCTACCGCTAATACGAACAGGATTCGGCAAACAAAATGCTTTTTAATTAGTCACAAATGTAAGAACCAGCTGTTCCAACATTTCGAATCATGAACGAGAATGCTTCGTGTATCCATGAATATCAACATCGACTTCAAAGGAAAAACACTTTGCTTGCTCGTTCCGATTCCTTCTTAAAATACTTAAACAAGTGTTCTTCGTTTGGATGCTGATCTTTCGATTGACAACGGGGATACACGCGCACCGAATTTCAAGTGAAAAGAACACGAGAAACATAGAGTTCTATGCGACATAGTTGGATTTTCGCTCGGAAAAACGACTTTGACCTTTTAAGCAGTCGTCCTGGAAAATGGATAGATAACCCAAAGCAGATATCAAAAGTTTTTCCCAGGTCTTAGGAGCAGATAAAATAGGCCATATAACGCGAAATCCTTTTGGGGTGCAGAAAAATCTCCATAGGTAGGATCGTAAGCGAAAATCCAAAGCGAATACTTGTCCTCGTTGTTTGGAAATCGAGGAGGGAAAAAGCGGAGGAAAATTGGTAGGTGGTAATCTTAGCCTGGCACACCTCGAATTCACTTTAACCTGCAGTTTTAGAGATTCTTCGGAGTCACTTACCAAGAAGAATCTGCCGAAGTGAAAACGTTTAAAACACGGTAAAACTCGTTTCTTTATCCTTTTCTTCGCGGAAATTGGAAGCTTCTTCGTGGCAACGGAGCTCGCCTTTGCCTTTCTCTCCTACGAGAACAAGGTAAACTGGTTAAAAGCCGATGCGCATCGAGAAGCAATATCCTCGAGAAGTCGATCTCTCTGTAAGAGCCTAGCGATCTCTAGAATTTCGGTTTAGAAAAGAAACAAACAAGAAGAAGGAGAAGAGGAAGAAGAAGCAACCGTTTCGATCTAGGTTAAAGCAAATGAAATAGTGCCGACCAAACGAAGCTTAACCGATATGCTGCTCCTTGGAATTTGGCTTTCTATTTGGTTCGCAGTTTCTCTTGAACGAACTCCTCCTCCCTGCATGCCTAGCTTGCCTGTTTGAACGAATCCACCGGAGTATCCTAATCTAAGGGCTGAGACACAAAGGTCGATGCGTCTATTGCAGTTGGGTTGGAAGATCAGACGTGGTGATGCAATATCAGTAATGCATAGAGTATCTTGGATTAACTTTGAAGAGAATTGTTAAACAGCTGATCGCTCAAGATCTTAACACTTTACCTACCTGCGGACTATTCAATCGTCCTTGATGTTCGATAATCAATGTGTAAGCTTCCAAAACTCAATTTTCATACCTCCAGCATCCCTTACTCTCTTAGAATAACATCTTTTATCCGGCATTTTCCCGAGTCATCAGGAAATCTTCTCCCCCAGCCTATCACCCTAAGAATTCGAAGAACGAGCCGCAAAGTATTCACACGAAAGGAACTTGTTCGCATCACTGTCGATCGTGAAAGACGATTAAGGAACGGTGTAACACCAAGGGATTCGAGCATCGTTCACCAGCCAATCGTACGAAGATTAATGTTTGAATTGAAAATGCTTCTGGAATCCCAAGTGAAATCCAGCCTTAATAGGCCGGCTTCGAACTACCTTTACGCCTTACAGTTACAACGAAACCTTCGAACCTATGGTAAACAGAGAATGATTCCAGCAACCCTTAACCCTTGTATGTTTACCAAGGGGTGTTCGGCAAACGACTAAGAATTATTTTTTCCTTACTTTTATCTCGAAACGTTTAAATATATGGAAATAATTGTTTCGACTGCGATAGAATTATCGATTTTCATAGAAATAACGTTGAATTTCGAATGCGAATGCGTGAACGTGGACAACGAATCGTGTTTAAAACATAAATAATACCATGATTTTAAATGGTCGATTAATAATTAAATAGCTGGGGTGTTTATCGAACGTTCGAGAGCTACCACAGCGATGGCCGCGTATTTAATTGGAGTAATAATAAACTGGGAATTGTGTCGCGTACTCGAGCACCGGTTGAAATTATAATTCATGCTTCTCGACAAAATATATTATACAAATAAACACGCGTAAACATCGAGCTTCGATCAACAATCGTAATGGGGTGTAGAGGATATTGGAACAATTCCGTGGAATCGATGGCCCAATTATTATGCTATGATGTGTATTATTTACATTACCTTTCAAAATTATTTATTGTCTGACATTTTTTTCTCATATTAACAAAAGATCTTGGACAATATTCACTGTAATTAACGTTTACAATTGAAATTTAATTATCAATCGCAGTTAAAAATTTAATTAGCTGTTTGATTGAAATTTATATTTGAATATTTCAACGTGTTAAACTGGAATCAACGTTACGCTCGATGGTGTCAATCAAGCAGTGTTAATCAAACTAATTGTACGTTACATATACATTTTCCCCTTTTAGAAATTGAAGCACAACGTGACGTAGATACAATTTTCCATCGAGATTATTGAAAATAAATATGATCACCAAGAATTGCATCTGGCAAATATTTAAATAACCTAAATCGTTTTCGAAATTGTAGCCTGACGTCACTCTGGTATACATATCAATACCGGGAGGAGCTGTTCTGATCGATAGAATTTGCTCGGAATTCTACGTTTGAAGCTGCCGAAACAATTCGTCTCGTTTCGCTTTTGACGTCTGACTGCACCGAACAATATCCCGCCACAGGAAACAATACTTTTACCTTATATTCGTTTTTTCCCTTGAATCACAATCAACGCTTTGGATAAAAAGCGTCGCACAGGGTTGAATCGAACGCAACGAAGACGATGAAAACGAAAGCGCGTGAATGCAAGAGAAAAGCAATAGGTTTTTTCTTTTATTTAGAGGATCTCGTTTACCGGAAGCGAGGTAACCTCGGGAGTTAGCTCGATTGAACGCGATTCAACTTTCGTATTTTTATGGATTCATGGTAGGAAGGAAAGTTTCCTACCGTTTCATCGTGGCTACCCTGTAAAACGCTCGAAATGGAATCTGAATTTCAGAGAAGCAACGGAGAATCGTGTTGATTCTTTTCGATGGAAAACGATTCTCGGCTGCTTTAACGTGGCCGCGAAAACGTGGTCGTTTGCATGGAAAAGCAACTTTCTTCTATCTTGTCTTGGAGCTGAGAAAAATGAATTACTGGATCGAGATTCGCTTAATTGGGAAACGGCTGAAGTTCAACTAGGTCGAAGTTAAGTAACGAATAGGAGTTGAAAAGGAGTTTCGTGTTTTTAATTTTAACTTTATTACTGACCAACTGAGATCAGCCGTATGAATGCCAGATGGTCGACACGATTTCATCACTTATTTCGTACACTTCCAAATCGCTAACTTCCAGTCCAACATACTATTCACGGTAAGTTTCAAATTGAAATTACCACCGAGTACCTTCGTGTCGTCCGTGTCGAAAATTATCTAACGAGTTTGCATGTTGGAACATCTCCATACTCGTTGAATTTAACTCATAAGTTAGCAGATGGTAACTTTAAATTGCGCTTAAATCGCGGAAACAATGTTTTCGAGAAATTTCCCGAGTCCAGAGGAAAGAATTTAAAGTCCCTTTGATTTAAGCCAACCCACTGACCATTCAAAGTACCAGCTTCGTTCTATATTCCCCGTATTCAGGGAATATAACCGTAGAAAGGTGAACCACGCTAGGGACCAGTTTTCCACGAACCATACACCGTGCAACGTGTTTTCGACGCGGCGCTAACCCCTAACCACTTAGCACGCTAAATTGCCGACCCGTGTTCACCGGAGTTTCCTGTGGTCGAAACGCAGAAACTGCGGTTCCCAGTTGCAGCTGAATAAAAACGCTTATTTCGCGGTTTACGGAGCGATTATGGCCACGTTTTCATCATCATCTTAAAGATAATCACAACTAGTGGTTATCGATTTTATCGATCACTATACTGATTTTTTTTCAAATGAACATTGTATCTTTTTAAACTTCAAAATACAGCAAACTCGAGGCAGTAGGGTAACGATGATCGATGAGAACAGAAAATATGTTTTTAGTACTTATTATATTCGCATCAATTTTTACTTTAATCCTTCTCTTCTTTGCCGATGCAATCGTACACGATTTTCTGCTGCTTATTCTGCAGAAACATAAATAAATCATCAGATAATCCGATATATTCTGTTTCTTTGTGCAGAACTTGATTTTATGTGTTTCTTCATTTAATACGACACCTGATCCGATCGCATCCCTTAGTCTCGGATATATAACCTCCAACTTTTCTCTGATTATAGACATCTATTGATTTCACATTTCCTTTGACTCTTCACCGTGACTGGCGAAGCTACAACTTCTCTGCCAGTTCCGATATACTCTCTCTTGGTTTCTTATTTCTCGCAAAATGATTCAACCTCCCTCTGCTCGTCTTCTCTTGCACAGTTATCGTTAAGATAACATTTTATTTGATCCACCCTGTATATTTTCGAAATTGAAAATACATACTTTTACATACCCATACAAATTTCGATGCTTGTCCAAGAAAATAAAACACCCATATCCCTCTGAAATTACGTTGCCTGTGTTACGTTCCACCTTAACCCCCAGTCAAGTCCTTAGAGGATCAAACTGCGATTTCTAAAAAAAAAAAACGTAACAGACACCTGGTAACAGTTCTGTAGAACCAAACGACGGGCAAGTCGCTCGTAAAAACCGCATGGTATCCATTGTTCCGACTTTTTCTATCCCTCCTGTTCCTGTTACAGATACGAGCGGTGATCGTGAAACGAGATCGATGGTAGGAGTGGGTCACGGTATAAAACTCTTGAATTTTATTTCTCTTGAATTTCGCGAGAACGTCGACCTTTATGGGATTACAAGGTCGGTGCATGTTCTCCTTGTACCTAAGAACCTTGTACCTTGTACATCACTCTGGAATGGCTGCTTCAATCACGCTAGGAAAATTTTGGTTTCGTTTGGTTTTGTGCTGGTGTAGTGTTTCAGGATTATTGAAATGATTAATTGGGTAAAGCACTTGAGACTTAATACTCCGAGTAGAATTTCTGTTACTACTATGTATAACGTGTTCTAACGTATTCAGTATTCTAAAAGAGAAAGCTGTCGATCCACGTAATCTCTTTGCACATTGAAAGGAATATCAGCATCATTCGCAGGTATATCGTACACCTGTCGTTATTCTACAACGATGATCCATGATGCAGCAGATGCAACGGAATGAGGCCGAGAGGCCGCGGCCTACGCAGCCGGCATACATAATTTCGCGATTGTTATTGCAGGAAATCGCTGCATTCAGAATGTGTCTCGTACGGAAACCCGTGTATCCCGGCCACGCTGCACGCCGGAAGATCGCTATTTATGTGATACATTAACAGCAGCTCCCGGTCCATCTGTAGCGGGCAACTGGTCCGCGAAAAGCAGAAATTATTTCGTCGAGCTCGGGACCAAGTAAAGGGAAGTTGCGTTCCTCCGGAAGTATGCTCAACGAATGGGAAATGACGAATGAGGAACGATTACCCGAGACAGAAAACCGCGAGATTCTGGGAACTGTACGCTGGTGAATTGAAATTAATTTTTCGCAAAACTTTAGTAACGAGCAAATAATTCTTATTTTTTACCATTTTTTATCGATTTAATTGGAACGTGTATCGATTTGATTGTGAAAGAAATTTATATGTTATTAAATTCTTTCGAAGCTTATGATAGGTATAGTTTAACTTTCTTTGGAACACTGTACATAACGTTCAAGTTTGGCGAAGGGAAAGGAAGGAAGAGAATCGTGCGTTTCCGGTGTATCAAAGCCGGACGCCGCACAGACGGGTGCTCGTTAGAAATCATCGACAACGTCACTGCGGGTGACTATTTAACCGATCCTCTTGATAGGATGTTTCCATGCAAAATTATTAACAATGGATGATAGCAAACGGAAACGCGGGTTGAGACACCGCGACGCGACGCGACGCGTCGCTTCAATCTCTCCGCTCCCTCTGTAACTCCCTGATCCACGTAGTATTAACTAATTAACGTTTAATTAGTGGAGTGACTGCTACGCGACACAAGGGTAACTAAAAAGCAACGGCTTGTTTCGCAGTAATTATCCGGTTTTTGATTTCCCCTTCTTCTCTGTTCGCGTCTAACGACCTGTCTACATGCTCCAGGAACTTCCATTTTCTTTTTATTTTTCCCCTGCTAATCAGACATTTCGAAATTTGTACGTTATTCCTAATTTTACCCCACCTATGGTACGAACGTCAGTGTGTGACGTTGTCGTTAAGCTAACAAAAAGTATATTAAATTCTAGCTACGTTGCATAACTAAACAGTCTCGTTATAATTAAAAGACGGTCGAGCAGGGCATCGTAACGGCAGTTTCTCGACTCTTCTTAATATTTTCTGCTTGGCTGGCGGCAGTGAGGACAGATAGGAACGGAGTAAAAAAGAAAAGCTGTCGTAAAGAAGGGTACTATGACTACGGACAGCTTCATTATATTTCGAAACACGACATAGCTGCCGTGCGATAGCTGACACCAAACAAGAACCATTAGAGTTTAATAAAGTGAAAGATTGTTAATTTGCAACGAGTTGTTTCAACGACAAACGAAAGAAGCAATTTCACTAATTTCTCATATACATATACTGGATGATTCCAGGAGGACCTCCGGCAAGCAGAGGAAGTTGCAGTGACGAATGCAGCAGCACGATGACACGTTTAGCGCCGGAACGACGTAGAAGACGGTCAAGCGTCGCGAAGCAACACGCCCTCAGGCTGATCCTGCAGATTCTACTGATACAACACTTCTCGACTAGCAAAGCCACCGCTCAGATGGCCGAGTGCCCACCACCAGAAACTATTCCCGGTTGTCCCTGTTACAATTTCGAGGATGGTCTTTTTCTGGAATGCCCTGGTGCCACCGAGGATACCCTCCGGACTACTTTGCAAGGAGTTCTGAATGCTGGTGGTGAGTACACTAGAAAGTACGCTCCGACACGAGGATAATGCAAACTCCCTCGTAAAAACTTTACCGATACGGCCCTGCTACACGATCCAATTTTCATCTGTTAACAAAATGACTCGACGAGATAACACGCTAGTAGAGATTGTTATTATAATCGGGATAACAGTGTCGCGTTCGCTTGAACTCGCTGTGTGACAGATCAATTAGCATCCAGTGGGTCGTTATTTCGCGACGGTGTTCTCAACAAAAGCTTTTACTCTTTGTGTTAGTAATCGACTACCCATTTTCACATTGACGTTGAAAATTTTTTCATTTATCGATAATTGACTTTCAAAAAATTATAACAGCAGCCGCGTATTTTTATCATTTTAACACCGTCCATAAAGTCCGAACCGATCACCTAATGCCGCCAAATCTGAATCAGATTAATAGCCGGGTCGTTTACGACCGTTTCCAGGAGCAGGCACGACGGTGCAGTCATTGAGCGTTTATGAACTGGACAAAACCGTGGAGGAATTGAAAGAGGGCTGCTTTCCAGACGGTTCACAAATCAGGCACCTTCAAATATCTCATTCGTCCCTTCGTGAAATTAGCGAAGGGGCATTCGCGAATCTAAAGGAGAGTTTGGAGTCGTTGGCTCTGGTTTCCAGTCGCTTGCCCCACGTACCTCAAAAATCGCTTGCCGAACTAAAGAAATTGGCCGCCCTGGACCTCGAAGCGAATCTGATACAAGAGCTGTCATCTTACTGTTTCTATGGATTGAAGTTAATGAAACTGACCTTAAAGGGCAATCAGATATCGAAGATTTCCGAGTACGCGTTCGCAGGCCTCGAAGACAGTCTCAGCGATCTAGACCTAGCTGAAAACAAGCTAAAACTGTTCCCTATGGCACCTCTGAGGAGACTGGAAAGCTTGGCTTCGCTCACTTTAGCCTGGAACGAAATTTCAGAACTTCCAAACGATGGTTATAGTCTGCTAAGTTCGTTGCTAATCCTCGACCTCAGCAGCAACAACTTCGAGAAACTGGCTGAAGACTGCTTTAGACCGTGTCCTATCTTGCACAGTCTGTCCTTGTATTACAATTCGATCGAGACCATTCACAAGGATGCATTCGTGTCCCTGAAGGAGCTAGAGTCGATCGATTTGAGCCATAACAAGATCGTATTCCTCGACATAGCTACCTTCAAAGGAAATGAAAGGCTGCGTACCATCGAGCTGAGTCATAATCATATTCATTACATCGGTGGGGTGTTTGCAAGGCTGCCAGAGCTTAGAGAACTTTACCTAGCAGAGAACAATATCCTAGAGATCCCTGGGGATGCGTTCATAGGCAGTGTCAGCCTCGCGGTCATCTACCTTCAACAGAACGCCATCAGAAGAATTGATGGTAGGGGTCTGACCAGTCTTACGCAATTAGCCCAATTACATCTGAGCAATAACTACATCGAGAAAGTGCCGCGGGAGTTTCTCGAACATTGTGTGATCCTCTCCTCCTTGTCCTTGGACGGCAACAAGATTCAAAAGCTTCAACCAGGCACGTTCCTAAAGTTGCATCAACTCCGTGAGTTGAGACTGCAAGACAACAATATCACTGAAGTGAAGCGTGGAGTGTTTTCGCCTCTCCCCTCGCTTCTGGAGCTTCACCTGCAGAACAACGCTATCACAGATATGGAAACGGGAGCTCTGAGAACCCTGAGTAGCCTACAGCACGTCAACCTTCAAGGAAACCAGCTAACTGTACTCGGCGACGTGTTCCAATTGTCTTCTTCTGAATCGTCTTCCGGTGGCAGCTCTCTAGTGTCCATTCAGTTGGACAGCAACGGATTAGCAGTACTACACAATGATTCTCTGCGTGGTCAGGCGTCAGTCAGAATCATGTGGCTGGGTCACAATAAACTGACACACCTCCAGGCACCTCTCTTCAGGGACTTGCTTCTGGTGGAACGACTGTATCTGACCAATAACTCTATATCCAGGATAGAGGACGGTGCTTTCCAGCCAATGCAAGCTTTAAAATTTCTCGAACTGAGCATGAATAAGCTCAACCACATCACAGCAAAAACGTTCTCCGAATTGCATGAACTTGAAGAGTTGTACCTGCAAGACAATGGTCTCAGACGACTAGATTCGTTTTCCTTGACTGCTCTGAAAAAATTGAAGGTCCTGGATCTAGCCAACAATCACCTGACCGTTCTGCACGATGCAATCTTCCAGGAAGACTTACCCATCAAAACGTTGAATCTAAAGAATTGTTCCATTATGAACGTAGAGAGTGGCGCCTTTCGAGGGCTCAATAATCTCTCCGAACTGAATCTGGATGACAATCTTCTTGCTTCTTCTGCTCTCTTCAACTTACGAATCACTGGTCTGCATACTTTATCCGCATCAGGGAATAACTTTAGTCAGATCTCAGAGCACAGCCTGAACGGACTACCGTCTCTGCAGGAACTGTTGTTAAACGAGGCACAGATTTCTCAACTGCCAGAGATCATCTTCGTGTTAAATCGAAACTTGGCGCGTCTACATTTGAACCGTAATTACCTTCGCAATCTACCACCCGGCATCTTCGATCACCTGTTGTCTCTTCGAGAGATTCGTCTGGACCAGAATCGGTTCCAAGGTATTCCGTATTCCGCGTTAGCCAGTGCCCTGAACCTGGAGATCCTCACTCTGTCCAACAACGAGATCGCGAACGTGGACGTGGCCAGCATTGCCAGCCTGAAGTACCTGAGGGAGTTGGACCTTAGCCATAATCGAATAGAAACTATGTCTGGCTTCGCCATGGCCAACCTGTCGCGCCTCATCTCCGTGGATCTCAGTCACAACCATCTAAACGCACTTCCGGCCAACTTCTTCGCCCATTCGTCCATGCTGCGCCGAGTAGATCTGTCGGAAAACAAGTTCAGACAAATTCCAGCAGTGGCATTGTCTGGTCAGAACCTTCCGGGTCTGGCATGGTTGAATCTGACCAGGAATCCGTTGAACAGAATCCATGATCTTCCATCAGAAGCTAAATACCCTATTCTTCAAGAGGTGCACATATCCGGCACGAATCTCAGCATAGTCACTTCGCAAGACTTTGAGGCATTTCCTGCTCTACTGCACCTGTACTTGGGTCAAAACTGCATCCTGAGAGTATCGCCTGGTGCATTCAGAAGTTTACCCAATTTGCTGACACTGCATCTCGGTATGAACAGTTTGGAAATCCTACCGAAGGAACGACTTCAAGGTATGGAGCACCTGCGAATCTTAAATCTGACACACAATCGACTAAAAGAGCTCGACGAGTTCCCAGAGGACCTGAAGTCCCTTCAGGTACTGGACCTATCGTACAATCAGATCACGATCGTGGGCAAGGTGACGTTCAAGAACTTGGTCAGCTTGGTGGAACTGCATCTTTATGGTAATTGGATCAACGCTATATCCAGCGAGGCGTTCAGACCTCTGAAGAAGTTGCGGTTGTTGGATCTGAGCAGGAACTACTTGGAGAATCTACCGTTGAACGCGTTCCGACCTCTGGAGACCCAGATACGGAGCTTGCGTGCTGAAGGTAAGTTGTAAACTTCGTTAAAAGGGTTACTAGAGTATTCTAGAGACGGTAAAAGTCTCTAGATAGGAGATGTCTCATTTGTTATTGTAAGTTTTATTCGATGCACAGAATTGAGAATTATTCTATACATAGTATCGAAGCTATCGATCGAAACGAAGTTACTGGCTGTTGGAAATGCAATCATATCGCTGGTCACGTGCAATCGTCTCGAATCGATACTCGCCACTGGGACAATCAAACACGCTCTGCAATTCCCTCTCATCCTCTTCTCGAGTCTGCAAACTAGTCCTTCACGGAAGTATAATGTCCACCGATTCCCCCCGTCCTCTTCCCCTCGAAAGACCTCCAAATATAGTAGGTACACCATGGACGCCTTGCTGTCCCAGTGTCCACGTGCTGTTTCGGATCGATACTTTGATGGTTTCTGATAGGATTCGATTTCCTCTAAACGCGCTCGACCGTACTCGGCGTTCTTACGTGTCCGTAAATTCGTTGAAATTAATTTCCTGTATAATAGTTCCTGCACAACGACGATGTATAACAAGTTTTAACCAGATCATCCCTGTCGTTGCCTGCAGAGAATCCGCTCCGTTGCAGCTGCGAATCGCAAGAACTCTGGGAGTGGTTGAGAGATCATCAAAAGCTGGTTGGCGGGGTAGGTGGTGGTCGTGGTCGCGGAAGAAACGGTGTTGGGGTCGGTGATGTCGAGGGTGGTCTGTTGAGATGCCAACAACCACCAGAGCTACGGGGTCTGGTTTTCCTTGATCTGGATCCTCACGCTTTCTGTTCTGCTCCGTTGATCCTGAAATTGGCGATCCAAGACATTCAGCCATTCTCCGTACTCGTGTCCTGGCAGAGTAGAAACCATTCCGGTCTTCATGGTTACCAAGTGGCCTATCATGCATTGGACAACGTTGAGGAGGTGAGTTTTAGGGTTAAAAAATTATTAAGCAGTATCCACTGTATCTCCGACAGCCCAATAGCCGACCGACACACATAGTACGACGAAGACGCGTAAATTTTTAAATTTCATCGGTGTTGCAGGTACGAGTGAAGCTGCTAGACCCTAAGGCACGTTCTGTGAAGCTGACGAAGTTAGCCTCGGATACTCGCTACTTGATCTGCGTGCTCGGTCTGGGCAGCTGGGGCACGTCAATCCCCGAGGACATAGCTTCTTGGCAATGGAACGCCTCTCACGACGACGTGATCGAGAGCTCTGCTCGTCCATCTATGGTGAATTCTCTCACTAGTCGATGTACAGAGGTTAGAACATTGGATGCTCCTGACTCGATAGTGGGAGATGGAACGATGAGCGACAGAGGAGGCTTGGCCAACATTCTGACCAGAAGGTTAGGCCTGATAGTCGGCAGTTGCATGGGGTTCGTGGTGTTTGTCGTGTTGATCTCGGTGCTGGGCTACATGAAGATGAAGAAACAGAGGTCCACGGAGAAGAGGGATCAACCGTTGTCCTCGAACCCGCAGGCATACATGTCGTATAGGCATTTCTCGCTGCAGAGCGGCGACAGAGCCGATAATGCCTGTCCTAGCTTCATCAGCAATATCGGCACCACTCCTTTGAACTCGTAGCATAAACCTAAGGAGCTTGATCATCGTGCTGTCGAGATAAAGGCCGATCACAATTGTCCAGGTATCTTTGGCTAGTCACGATTTTCGAGACAATCCATGAAACTACCCTAGGTTTTCTTCTTCAAGGGTTTAATCAGTGTCTGGGTTCGGCACAGAGTTAAAAGTTGCACGTACAGGCTTTTAGACCGAGGCTGGCGCCATTCTCTGGCGCCGTTCAATTAAGAGAAGTGCCAAAACTGATACGTGTAGATTTGAATAAACACTCGAGGCTCGTTCCCGCGAGACTTGGACGTTCTCGTTTATCAAAACGAACGAAAGTTTTCGATATTGCTCTGGTATGTGAAGCGTCGAACGTATCACGGTAGTAGGAGACCAGTCGTTCACTTATCGGGTGCCAAAATAATCAAAGATAGCAGAGACAGAAATCGAATCATATCGGTTTGATTGAAATCAGAAAGAAAAAGTGTATGTATAGGGACGCGATGCTATTGCTCACAGCAGTGAAAAACGAACGTTTTCGATGGAACGTTCGTTTCGCTGAAACCGATCCTTCTCGACCATTCGCGTGAACCGAACAACGACGTAAACGACCCCCCGTTTTTTGGAACATTCGTTATCTCTCCTGTGAAGACTGATTTTTTAAAGACGATGTTTTTTCCCTCATCATTTCGAATGCTCGTATATCCTGTGTACGACAGGTGAGGATTTTTTTGTAAATAGTATACAGAACTATCTGGCGACTTAACGATGTTCGTACTGGAGATACTCATATACGTATTACGATGACTAAACTCGTCCTTTTAGTGCTGCGCAAGCAATATTACAATTACTCGTATCAATAGTAACGATGATCAGCACGAAAACTTAATTAAAAGGTCGATCTTTTAGAAGGCTCCAATTCGAGTTTCTTTCCTTCGTATAAGATCAGTACTGCTCACAGGCTGTACCGTATGATTTCGCGAACCCCAATCGTGAATTCGGCGGTTAGCAAAACGAGTCTGAGACTTTAGAAAAAATCCTGTGGACGGTACTGGTATGAGAAATCACGATCGAAGAATCCAAAGCATGGATTCATCCTTCCGTGTACCCGTAATCGCGTCGTCGATCATCTGTTTGTAACAGGACTTCTCGAACAACGCGACAAAGTAACTCCTGCCAAGTAAACGAGTGAAAGATAGAACAGAAAATCGGCTTCGGGTTGCCAAATGTGTTATACGGTGGCGTTGTGAAAGATGGATTTATTGTATATAGATAGAGAATATGTATACACATAGCGTTCTTTATTATAGCCTAGGCTTTCGGTTAATAAAAATAACACCAAAGCTACCAATGAGGATCGTTTCCTTCGCCGAACCTGTTCTACCTTCAACAGGATTCAACGTTCGTCATAGAAGATGTAATAATGTAAAAGGTAAGAGGATATTTATTATATTACCAATAGGTGATAAAAAATGATAGTCGGAAGGGGTCGTGTAACACGAATAGACGGTAAGCTGATGTATGAGGAATTGAACGGTATTCCGAGGCGGATCGACGACGATCCATTAAGTCACATCTCATACGACTAATTAATTAATTATAATGGGGAAGCCGGTTCAAGCTGTTTAGAGCGAGCTTGCGGTTCGCTTAGGTTCCGTAATTAACTCCAGGTCAGGCCGAGTATATCCCAGAGCGTCAATCAGTTCCGATCTGGCACGTCGAAACCAAAACAACCCGCTCCGGGGATGCATCGAATTGCTCGCTGCAATAATGTTCGCTTCAATTCGACTCCGCTACGCGCAATGAATCTATGTCGAAATGTTTCAGGCTATGCATAATTAGTTTTAGAAATCTCAGCTCGGTTATCAATTTTATTATAGAATCCACTTATTTTCTGATAGTCTAAAATGAAAATCCTGTTACGCGTGAAACCATGGTTAAACAGGAAGGATCGCTAATAACGCATAGTTTCTCGTTAACGAGGATAATGCTCGGTGTTCCGTAAGTTAACTGACCATTTTCAAACTTCATTTTTAATTGGCAACAATTAAGGTAGCAACCCCGAACAATAGAGAAACTAGTGGAAACTTTGTGATTGGATTTTTTCGACAGGTACGTCTAAAAAATTGCCAAATTGAATTACCTTGTTTCGTTTTAACGAATAAACAAACTTTCTCATATCCTGTTCCTGTAGGTGAAAATTAAAGCGTTGGTAAATCAAATTTGAGCGAATAATTAATTACGATGCAAAACAAAAGAAAAAAAGAGAAGTTTGAACACCGCTTTACTATCGCGTTCGAGTGTAGATGAGAATTCATTAAATATGGGGTGCCATGAACCCTCGGTCAGCGTTAATAAACGATGGAACGATTTACTTGCTAACCCCGGCCATTCCTCAGCTCGAACGACGCGTTCTAAATAATGGCCAGGGCCATTCAACTCTCCAACGTTCCAGGCGTGGTTCACAGGTCCATTGTGTTATCCTTTCGCTTCGTAGTTCCAAGTGTGCCTATTAATAAGGAGCGCGGCACGCCGTTAGAGCGTAACTGCGCTCCTAGCAGCAAGATACCACAAGCCGCGTCATTCTGAACATGCTCGACGAGAAAATGGCAACTCTGTAGTTCTGGACACAGTCTATACTCCAAGAATTTGCTACTGCAGCAATTGTATTAGAGCTACCCGTTGCAATATCATTTTCACCCTTTCCTCCTCTTCCATTGTTTCGCACTCCCCTTTTTTGCCGTTGAGAAGCTGGAAACTGTTCCAGTAAGAATTTGATTGCGAGATCTTGATGACTTGCATTATGAAATTAAAGAGCTGGCAAATGGATTCGTAGAAGTTTTCAACGGTTAAAGAGCGTGGTAGGGCGTCATTCCGATATGTAAATCATCCAGCATAATGCGTATTCGATTCCGTGTAAACGAAGCGAGCTATGTTTATTTCCCAGTAGATACCGAATAAATATTAATTATCCGGTGTTAGTAGTGCAACGCGTAGCTCGAGCGTTACCGTCCGATTTTATGAAATAAACGTGCGCTGCATTAATTTCCAGGTCTCGTTTACTCACGGATGTATAATTACGTTTTAGAATTTTTACAAAATCTCTGATACAGCATTAAATAATCCTTGGTCCAAGGATCGTGATTGAACAGATTTTAAAGTGGTCGCGTAATGTTCAATGACTATCGTAATCCCGTACTCCACGATACGTCAAACATCCGATAACGTTAATCGGCGTAGCTCTTCGATACGTAATCGTGCAACAACCGATAACTTCTGGCAAACGTTTCGATAGTCTGATTTTACGGTTCGTCACTCGGAATAATGGCCGAAGGGAAGGAGATAAATCCACTCGCTCGTATTATAATGGATTAATATAATTCAATAAATTGGACCGGTGCTCGATTAATGCGGCCCGTTGACATTCCCATAGCGTTACGATCGCCACCAGCAACGTGTTCTATCTACCGCCTACCCCCTCGAATTACGAGGAACAACGACGTACCGAGCCACGACCACTCGTTACAATAACTCCATTATGCGACACGCGGATATACACCGTTGTTCGAGCTCATTTCGACGCGGTGGAACGGCTTGTTTCAGGGAACAACCAGCAATGAAGATACACGCTCGCGACCGGATAATCCTGTTAACCTGACGATCGATCTCCTCTACCTAGATATTTTTCCGCCTTAACCCTTTCCCTATTTAATTAGATTCGAATTTTTCTATTCGGAAGTTTTTATTAGGTCAGTTAATTCCGCAATGCGAACACGGTGTCGCGCTCGCACAAGGCGTATTTAATCCGTTTTCACAAGCGACAAACCGAAAATACGCCTCCGCCAGGCGCAATAACAATATCGATGATTTTCATTGAAATGGAAATCGTGGACAACACGGTGCGACGCGACGAGCGTGATCGAGAAAATACGATGACGCTGGTCTCTAGTGCATAATCGCGGCCAATCGGATAGAAAATTTGGCTACCCACGCCCCTGGCTACAATTACGTACGTCTAAAAACTGAATGAACACGTGGAAAATTACTCGAAGCTCGTTTGCAACAAAAGCCTAAAATCTAGATTCGACCCTGCAATCCGAGATTACACAAATCCTCAAATATTTAGTTATATACTAAATAAAAATTCTTATTTCGAGCGCCCCTTGAATTCTCAAACATAGGTTTCTCGGTACGTTGCAACGACCCTTGAGCCATTTACCCGTTAATTTAATTCCATAAATAATAACAAATTATGCTGGTGCACCAACAGGAAGCGAAACAGAGCAGGGGCTGCGTTTACATGCGCATGGCCGAATGCACGAGAATGGAGAGGGTAAAATACGCTCGCCTAGTTTTCATCCCTTTCAGTAAGGCCAGTGTGTCATAAAAGAGGCGTACAAAACTCGATGCTCCACGAATTATCCTCGTTCAGGAAGGTACGTTTCTAACCAGCTCGCAAGCTGGACAATAAAATATTTATGATACGGTCAAAAGTTTTCCTATTTTCACGTTGTCCTATTTTGTTTAATATCTTGTTTCCTGTAATTTGATGCAGGGGATGTAAATTCAGTGCTGGATTCAACCCAGATGCGAAATATTGATTGTTATGGGCATAACCCGAGAATAATCATAGTAATAATCGTAAGTAGAACTTGGAAACTAGCGTCCACTGCTAAAGGAACATTCATCACGGCCATTTTCTTAATGTATGCACCACCAATATCTCGAACAACAGAATTTAACGAGACCAGACCAGCCCCTTTATGCGGGACGACTCTCTCAGACATCGTTTCCGTGACCCTCTCATTGTTGTGCTTTCGAAACGGGCCGGCGACGGGGCTTGGCTTGGTCGCGTTCCTCGCGAGACACTGAACATCCCCGGAACAGGGGTTGAAGAGAGAGAGAGGGAGAGGGGTCTGACGACAAAACCCTGAGGAAGTATTTGGGATTTGGGTCACGCGCCAGGTCTCCAGCGGGATGAAAGGAAGGAGAGAGAGCGTGCCAATGTACAATGGTCCCGTTGATCCATTGACGAGTTACTCGGCTTTTATAGAGCTCGAGACAGTCGCGAGCGAGCCTCTGGTCATGTACGAACGATTAGTCGTGCCATTTAGCTTCATCAAGGGGATCCTATTCCGCTATTTGTCTTTCAACTACAGGCACCGAATGAGGTGTAGGTACCTATTCTAACGTCTGCTAGATGGATTAAGATAAAAACGGAAATTGTTAGCTATTCTGTTTAAGCGAAAAGATTGAATCGCTTCAATTTATGCAAATGATCAAACTATGAAGTTCTAATCCTAACTTCTTTATCCTAAGATTCGAAGCGTACCCGATCGACCAGATGGAAGTTCCATCCTCGAATCTTGAAAATATGATTATAGGACTGGTAAGATTCTCGACCAGTTCACAGAGTTTTCTAAACTGTTCCCCAGGAAATGGGCATCGATTCGCATAAAAAGGGAATAGGACAACTTCAGGATCGCGTGATAAACGTCCTATAGCTTTATCTCTTTTATCCTGCCAATCTCTTGAACGTTTCGATTTCTTAAAATTTCCAAGACAAGAATTACGATTCGTACGCTTTTCGAAAGCAAATTCTCCTGCTTGAGATAAGAACATCTACACCTCTAAAAAAGCATGATAACATTCTGAAATTCCATTTTAGATTATTGAAAACTTTCTCAATCAGAGAGCTTTAATTAATTACAAGGTGTAGATACTAAACTTTCTATCAATTCTATCAATCTCCAAGTTTTGATCTGAAAAACAAAGTATCAGTTCTGAACGACATTTTCCCTCGGTTCTGACGTCGACGTTTTACCTTCTTTTTCTCTTTTTCCTTTTCATCCACGGCCGTATATTAAGCTTCGTTTACATTTTAAAGAAAGACGCTCGAGCGGAGCGTGCAAAACACTACGCGACGTCCGTTTCATCTCGCGGCAGCTTTCCAACTTTACGATTGAATAAAGAAAATTCTCCGGAACGCGACATTTACATTATTGAACGTAAACACACGGCATAATGAAAGACGTAGCCGCTCGCCTGGGACAACGTTACAACCTCCTCCCCAAAAACTCCTGATATTACAAAATTCGTCGGCTAAAAGGATGTTTCTCGCCCGTTCTCTGGCCCAGTTCTCGAATTCCTTGCTACACGGTGTTGTCTGATAAAATAGCGCCTTAGTGTAGCAAGACACACAGTATATTACTACAGAAGACTGAGTGTTATGAAATAGACGCTTGAAAATATGAGAATTTCCGTAGCTGTTTCATTCGAGTGGTTGAGAACATTCTTAATCGTTAAAAGAAACAAAAGGTATTAAAATGTGGGAAAAGAAATTTTTCATAATAGTTTCGTAATTATTGAAATATTCGACATTATTAAAGAGAAATTTAAGAATATAAAATTTGTCGTATTTGTTAAATTCGAATGACAGAAAAATTTATCGTTACATTCGGTTGTGTTTCGTGAAAAATTTCTCTGGCTGAATGTTAAGAAAATATTGACGTTATCCTTAGGAACACGGCCCAAAGGAAACCGTAAAACGTAGACGCGCATCGTATAGAGGGCACCGGTTAGAAGTGAGCAAAGACCTAGAGCGAATAAATTCAGAATCCGAGGAGAAAATAAACGGCAAATAAGAGGTGCACAGCAAACAGCCTGCCTTTTGAGGCTCCGGGGCAAAGACAATTTAAACCACTTTTGGTCTGCGGCCTTAGACTGTGCTTTTCATCCCGTTTCCAGCGGTAAATTAAAAGAAACACGCGCGTTAGAACAAACAGAAGGAACAGCCAGCAACTGGAAAGCACTTGAACCTTCTAATAAATATGTAACTTCAATTCTGCATCGCTGAACGTTCGTAAACTTGTTTAAATTAAAAAATTTACATCTTTTTGTAATGGCGATTTATACGTAACGAAATTTCTGTTTTCGCTCCAACTGAATGCAAAAGAATGTTGGAGCGATACGGAGTTGACGCGTGTTGACACACCGGGGCCGGGGTGGCAGAGACCTTTGGCGCGCAGGAAATTCAATGAGCCTCAAACAAACATTTCCGGTTCCGTAACGATGCATTCGGCAGAGCAGACGGCACATGCAGAGTCGAGCAGTCGTCGGTGAAACGGAGGTGGCGGCTTTTGTACCCTGTACAAAGAGGATCCCCTCTAGCTGTGAGATTACGTAAAACGACACGTGTCTGTCTCGTTCAACTCTTTCTCGCGAAATATTCGCCAAGCTTTCCTTTACCTTGTCGTTCTCTTCTCGAACAGAACACCTTGAATATTTTTCTTCTCTCCACGGCTTTCAACTTACTCTCTTCCATTCGAAGAATCGACTCGTTTCTCTCCCTTCTTTCACACGCAAAGAACGTGTGCAAATATTGTTTTGTCTGAAAAAGACCCGTCTTTTCGGAAACACATGCTGGATCCAATGGATTAAGGTATCCAAGTATCACTGAATTGTATTCACTAGTTGCGTAATCCAGCTGTGTGGCATAGGGGTAATTAGTAATATACATAGTTTCTACGTTTCTCCGGGCTGTGTGGGTTTGTTCTAAAAGTTTTAAGAACAGCTGCCTAAATGCCAATGGTTACTCTTAATTGCAAATAATCTGCAAACTCTCAATATTTCATTTTATTTATTTACCGTATTTCGTATGGATTCTTCGTTGTTCCATTCACGAATATTAAAAAAAAAAAAAAAAGTACGATGAATTTGAAACCGTCAAATCCCATTTGCAAAACTTTAAATTGAAACCTGATTTTCGATTAACAAGCGAACGTTCGCTAATACAAATTTTTCCGATAGAACGTCCGAGTTTTTGCCTGGGAATAAACGCAACCGATCGAACGAGAAATAATTTACGACCGAAAATTTCAATTCCATAAATTGCTTCCAGGTAAATAACACATATACGATGAAACGTTGCATTACGTCATGACGTGTTGTAATTTACATTTACGCGTTCATCAAAATTACATAGCGGCGACAGAGGTGAAGATTGAACGAGGAAAATTTATGCGTACCGTGACCCTGCGATAAAGTGAACCACGTCAGCTTGTAACTCGTTTCGTTTACCTTTATTTTATCGCATCTCATACACGTTGATCGCGTTAATTCGTTTCATTCTTCGATTTTATTATAATGAATATAATAAGCGAGGTAATCGAGCACGTATAACAGCTGAAATCGAATAATCGAATTGAACAGTTTGAACAGTTACAATTTCATAGTCGGCAAAAGTGAAACGGGGAGGAAGTTCGGTCTGAACGAGGGGTCTCATAAACCCCTTGATCAAATAGGGGCAACTTTCAATCGGAAGTGCTCTCCAAGCGAACCGCCGCGCCAGCCTCCGTTAAGAGCGAAACACAATCCGCGTTACCAAGAAAGTCGTCGAAAGTTCGAGTTTTTTAAGTTCCTCCGTTGAATCGAGGCAGAGATTAAACTCGTGACGGAACGGAGAATTGAAACACCCGGAACCGTAGCGAGGAAACTTTCTAATTGATATTCACCCGGCCTTCTAAAACAGTATACGAGTTAAAAGAAGAAAAAGAAGAAAAATGCGAGAGTTCTGTATCGTTTCACGAAGATTCTTATTGGCCATTGGTTCGAATGATCGTCCCACCTTGGAAAATAACATTTTAATTCGTGGGCCAACTATCGAAAACCCGTGTACCCACGCGAACTCTCGTTTACCATAATACCCAATCCGGAATACTCTCGATGAAATTAATATACGAGGTTTAACGATAACGCGGAGCGATGTAACTGCCAATGAAACACAAAATGGTAAAGTGAATTGAACTTGTAAGGTAAAAGAACTTGTAGGATTTTAATATTTCGTGCTTCTGTCGCTGTTGCTCGTTCGCCATAAAATCCAAACAAACGAGGAACACGTTTTAATCCTCGAATCGAATTTCTCGTTGTTTAAAATGGTTTATGGTGGCTGATCAATTGAGTTATCCGTAGGTGCTAATTGGTTAAACTTTATCAGGTCGAAAAAGCTGGTCGATTGGTGTTGCCACAGCTACCACCCTTGCCCTCGCTCACACCGACAATCCTATAACCGTTGGTTCTTCGTTACCTAACCCAGAGATCCCGTTGAAACTTATTAGTTTTATTTTTCCAGCGACGGTTTTCCCTGGTCGTTGCAAAAAAGCAGCAATTCCCTGACTGTAGCTGGCTCCTTCCCATCCAATAGCACTCGACCATTCGACTATTTGTTTTATTTTTACACCGGCTGGTGTGGACACACACACGTACATACACCTTGACAAAAGTAAGAAACGAGAAAACGAAGCAACGAGTAAATAGCGGCTGCTTTTCGTTACAGAATCTGCGAGCAAAAGGTCCCAGGACGGTCGACCAACCGAACTGAATACAAAATAGTTCTTCGTCGTATCTTCTAGACTTTAAACGAAAAGTATCGATACGAAGGGTTCGATGTTTCTGTAAGAGCTCATGAACTAATCGTAAGAAAAACAGATATCAAACGATTGGGAAGATTAGTAGGTTAATTAATACCTTTATAGGATTTTTCATAAATTCGTGTAAGATAATTCTCGTACGTTTCGTGTGCAACAATTTCGTAGCTGTCCTTATCGTGTTCGGTGGTGACACGAGATATATTTGGTCGAAGGCAAAGCGTGCTTTTGTCAGGAATTTTTCTGGTTTCAGGGCAAGACTTGCCGCAACGTGTGAACGGTTCTCGTCAAGAAAGAAACTACTCCTTTTTCAGCAGGTGAAACGCGTGTGCATGTACTTGTATAGGTGGTGAAATCAAGATTTCTTTGTGAAGAAAGAACTCTTTTGGAGATGTCAGCCACGAACAGAAATCTAGGTCCCCGTTGTACGAGAAACACGTGGATGTGTCAAAGAAATGTCGACGCGTTGCTTATCTATTCTACTTGTCGCTATTCATGAGCACCGAGAAAGAACGTTCCTGAAGTACATCAGTAGAAAATTCTAAATCAGTTTAGAATGCTCCCGTTCTCGCTGGTTAAAAATAACGAACCAGCAGAAAAGAGGTCGAAAATGTGGAATAAAATCTTCTTTTACCTTTTTAATTTTTACCACGGAACAATTTTCATCGAATAGATTAATTAGAATCATCGATTCGTTTTTTCTGAAGGTACATTACAAAGGAGAAGTTAATAACGAGGCAAGTAAAAAAAAATAAAAAAAAGAAAAAAGTTTAACTTACTAGCGATGGAGGAAATGAATCATACCTCATCCATTTCTGAAATTGATTTTCTTGCTAGCTGTGTATTTGGTCCAACTTCTTTTTCTTCCATTTCCCTTTTATCGTCTGCAAACCCTATCAGCCGCAGCTGATGAGAACTGGCTTACTTCGCACCATTCGCTTCGTTTCGAGCGTTCAGCACCGATAGCACACTCGATATCTGCTACGAATGGTAGAGTCTTAAGTAGCTTCTCCCTTGGTTTCTCTCTCTGAGAGATTATCAAAGTCTAAGAATTAAGTGTTATTTTCATTTTGTTTTGGAAACATCGATTCGTCTATGGAAAGTATGTAGAACGAAAGAATTTCCCGAAAAGGAAAACCACGGTCCAGGAATTTCGAATTGAATCGCCGATTAATTGTGTTGAAACTGCTGTAGCTCGTCCATCGATCGATTCTGGAAGCGGCGTTAACACAT
The DNA here is from genome assembly GCF_051020975.1 of Osmia lignaria lignaria. NCBI lineage: Eukaryota > Metazoa > Arthropoda > Insecta > Hymenoptera > Megachilidae > Osmia > Osmia lignaria. The sequence continues at coordinate 11,650,697 of NC_135036.1, read as the reverse complement.
CGCGACCAGTGTCGATACATCGATAATGAGCACAATAGCAGGTCGAGCCGTGTTCGAGCCGCGTGACTGACACGAATGAAAAACATTTTCACCCTTTTGGAACGACAGGCTCGCTTTGATCCTCCCCGATTGACCTGTGACATTTGTTTATTTCGTATTTTCCACGCGATCGTCAGCGGAAAAAAAAGTCCGCTGTAAACTATTGACGAGAAAATCGCCGCAGTAGAAATACCTACACCTAGCCAGACGCAATGGATCATTGAAGATAGTAAAAATTCATTTTAACGCAACTACCGCTTATTGAATATTACAAGTCCTATGAAAAATGGAAGAAAATTTAATGAAAACCATTTGCCGAGACAATTTACTTATAATTCGATGGGCAAAAGTTTTCGAACTAATCTCGTCTATGATCTGAATTTTCATATTCTTCGTTACCTCGTTTCACTTATCCGCCCTGAATCTTTTATCCAAATAATGTCCTTAAAACTTTTTAATAAATCGTTCCAGAGTTTCTCTAGCAATATTTAGAAATTTAGAAGACGAAACTAATCAAAATGTACATGAAATTTCTGTAAAACAGTTACTAGTCTAAATGATTGTAAAACGGTGCAAATAATTCATTGTTCAATTAAGCAAACAATCGATCCGTTCATGAATTCCGTTCGTTTTCGCTTTAATAAGCTTGTAATGTTTATATCTCGGTTGATTGGCGACGGATTCATAGTCATTATGAATGCAATCGTGTGTTTACGCGTAATTATACGCATCAGAGACGGTTCTATTTATTTTTTAAAATCAATAAAACAGCCCACCGAATACTCCGCGAATTATTAAACAGAAGTTGGCAACCAAACTAGTTAATCAAACTCGTGCGTCGATATCTGGATCCGGATCCCAAGTTTCGTTGTATTTATGCATTAATTAGCGGCCGACTCGGTAGCTCTCGACGGAAAGAAACCCTTCGTTAACTGCTTTTATTTGCTCTTACGGAATTGAGAGCCAAAATTGTATTGAATTTTTAATCGAACTGCTACGATTCTTGTTTGTTTTAAAATCGAGAACACCGTGATACCATTTTCGAGCTTATAAATGTCAAAATTTTAAACCTCATTGTTTAACTCGTACCTCTCTAACGCAAGGGGAAAAAATTCACCCCGGTTTTCTATACATTTGTCGCAAGCTTTCAACTTTCCTTTCTTCTTTTGAAGCGATGCAAAATTTCATCGAAATATCGACGGTATCGAGGAACAATGTAGTTTCGATATATTGGATCAATGTGCAAGTGCTACTGTAGTGTTTCTCCGATCCATGGGTAGGTAGGTATCGCTATTACAGCTGATCTGGGATTTCGTAAAGGAAACGCCGCGCCGTTGGAAAAGCTCTCACAGTTTGGTACATTTCGGTGCCATTATTGGGCGAACGCGATAACTTTCTGAATTTCCCTAGCCTTAACGTCGCTTCTGTTACGTGGAATAGTAATGACAAATGGGCCACCGTTCTACGTGAATATTTATGAGCCACTTTATGGAACGTTTCAACGTTTGTTACGACTAGCTACCGTTTCAACTCAAATAATAAAGTTGGAGTACGGCCACGTTAAGATTCTGCCTGTCTTACCGTATTTATCGTACAGCTATGAGTATATTTCTTCATAATTGGCCGGATATTCGAGCCGCTGTCAGATCTCTAATCTGTACACCATTTATTTGCTTCGATAATTAATATAACGTGTGTTATGTAGAATAAACGCGAAGGATTATTAAAGTCTTTGTTTCGATATTTTTCCGGTCATTAATCAAACTGAATGGTTTTGAAAAATATTTTTACAGGGATAAATCCCTTTGAAAACAGGAAATAGCTGCAAGCTTGCAACCAGTGAAAAACAGTAAATATGTAGTTTTTCGTTCACGTTGTAAAACGATTTAAAAGGGTGCAAAGCCCTTTTATCCTTACGGTGCTCGCAATATTTTTTACTTCGATCACAGTATTAACCTTTTAACTGCGAAAATGTACATTTTCAAAAGTGTGCATTTTTGCTAATAATCCTTGACAATCGTTTGTTAAATTGGTCAGCATTCTACGAAAGTTTTCTAACGATAATACGAATCTCACCGGATTAAAAACAACTAATCTGCTTTTCTAAACTTTGAGGGCGATCCTCGGGGAGAATTTTAGCTCGCTTTCGTATAGCTTCTATAACGCTGTTTCCACTCCGCGTTCCACGCATAAACGCAACAATTCCAGCTGGCGTTCCTTCGCGTTCTAAGCTTAAAAACTTTGCTCTCTGGCGTTGGTCAGTCGGGAGACTGCATTTGAGACGTTAATTGGCGAATCGGATTAACAAGCCTGGTCCCATGGAACACGATGGAACAAAGCGAATCGTTCCTTTCCGTCGGGTTACAGAGCACAGAGAGACGCAAAGGGGGTTCACCTCTGACGTGAAATCCATTTCCGTCGCGGTCCGCTAAATCATATCTGACTAGCGAAACGGTCGCCATGGTTTCGTTTGTGACTCTCGTCCATTATTTCGAATTGGTAACGCGCTCGTCTAAACACGGTTACGCGAATTGCGAACCGTATTTGCATTTGGCACCATCATATTTTTTCTTTCTTTTTTTTTTAATATATAAAAACGAACAATCGATCGACCCGCCACTTTCAGTTGAACGAAATTGATCAATATTTATTTTTGAATCAACAAGAAAAGCTTCCGAATAGTTTTACATTGAAAATAAAAAAAGTAAAAAGAAGAATCATATTTTCGTACCCTATAGAGAAAGAGTTAAATGGCAATCTTTCGTTCAAAAACAGAAAACAGCAGATAGAAACGTTGTCTCCCAAGAGAAAAGAGAAAGGGGAAAAGGAAAGATTAGCTTGTCGCTGAACGAGACAGAAATCTGCTCGCTGTAGTATTTCTCTACTAGCCAGCAGATCTAGAACTACTCTGCCTCTTGGAAAGAAAACGAGAGCCGATTGTTTTCTTCGATACCAAGGTGAAAAGATTTTATCTGGAAATGATCGTTCAAGACGAAATATGAGAGTTTCGAGAGGCTTGCTACAATTCGTTTTGTTACAATTCCGTTAAACTAACTCTACCTTCATCATTTACGAATTTTCTCGAGTGATTCTATCAATTAATTGCAAGAAAATTACTTTTTCGAAACAAGGCACGATGCTTTGCTAGTGAAAAACAAACGTTCTCCGATTCAGTGAAAAAAAGCAAACGGAAGCAGTTTCGAATCCGATTGCACTACCCGATTGTAAATCTCGGCGGGTTCGCCATGCGATTCCGCTTAGCCAAGCAAATTTATCGCCGCGAAATATTCGTGGAAAGTAACGCGATTCGATGGTATACTAGTGGCTGGCCACGGAAATGGATGCCAACCGCACGTAAACAAGAAACACCATTATCCGTTGGCCAAGAAAAGACGCCGCTCTAGAACGGCGTTAAGCGATCTGGCCGACTTCCTCTTTTTTCTTCCTTCCTTTCTTTTTTTTCTACTTCATCGTTCACGCGGGGCTCTTCAATTTTCCTTGACCTGGCAGCCAAGTAGGAAAACACCCTAACGACGCCGGAAGCGTTTCTTCCGCGGGAACGCGTGATCGTTAGGCGGACAATCGTTCTTTGGGAATCTCTCGTCAATTTTCAACATCGAGTTCGTGAAAACATTTCAAGCTGAGTCACGTAGTATGATAAAACAGACTGAATACGATTCTTGAAGATCTTTCACCATAAAATTTCAATTATAATCCACAATTGCATGAAATATTAGTAGCAGTACCGATGCGAAACAAATTATAATTCCAAATGACGTGTTTACAAAAATAAACATAGAGTATGCGCGCATCCGTTAATTTATCATTCAGAATGAATATTTTATCGCCGTCGAATATTTATCACGCGCCCGTTAATTATTCTAATTAAAGAATGTTTAATCAGCACTGCAGCAAATAATCACCATAAATGTACAAACAATATAATTGAAGATAACATCATTATTTAATGATATTATTGAACGCGACGAAACGTGAGCACTGCCGATGCTTTATTAAGAAGCGTAACCGAAGCATTTGCGTGATTGACGCTCCGTAACAAAAGCTTCGAAAATTGCGTCGAATAATTTACCCGTCGGTTTTGCATATTTCATGAACCGATTTCCTATTACTCGAAAACGCAACATAGCGACAAATACAGTGAACGTGATTCATATTTTGATGTTTAATGTTCATTGATCAACGACCAGCTTGAGCCATTCCATGAATAATACTTGAAATTAGATTTTCATTTCATTTCGCATTTCCGTACGCCGCGCCGGTCGCATCAATGGATTTTTCGTACACCTCGATTCTTTAAATCGGTGGATCAAGCAATTCACGTTAATCCGCGTTAAAATTCATTGCGGTGAAATTCGAAAACGTTGAATAGAGAATTGCGAAAAATGATTTTCCTCTTGTTCAATATCGATTCCACGAAGATTGTGCAATGTGAAGTTACGAATAGAATTTGAAAGATTTAAACGGTTTCGTAATTGCATCGAGCTGACTTTCACACCGATAACCAGCCACGAATCTCGTTGAGTCGACGAGTAAATCTGTGGTGAGCAGTTTGCTAAAGCCGCAGAAAGGTTATCCGAAAGCAACAACTTGTGTTAATCTTAAAATACAACCGAGTTTCGAAATAGCCTTGTTGGTCAGTTTCGAACTGGCCCTTGTTCGATTCAGAGTAGTAGCAAACCGCTTGCTCGTAAAGGGAAGTTAATACCATGGGATATTGTTGGATTGCTTTATAGTCCCTCCATGTTCTAGATTAAAAAAAATTTATGAAATTTTGAAAAATGAAATAAGATCTAGAATCGCGTCACGGCTACAAAATTGGGAATATATTGACTATATTTTCTGTCTTTCTGTCAGCAGGAAGTATCAATATCCGTTAGAAATGTACTCGGCAGAGCGTCGAATCGTACTGGATGTCTCTTATTTCATGCGAATACCTTCACGCAATATTTCCCCGTGTCCCATATGCCGGCCACGTTTCGCTTCTCACGCCGCAATTCCAGACGACTTACGGTCAACACGGTCCACTCTACTCTCCGTGTTTCTACCTTCTCACCCTTTAAACGACCGAACGGTATGCGAGATAATCTCTTTTTTCGACAATTTATCTCGTACGCATCGAACAGGACCCCTTCGAAGTGATATACCTTTATTCTTTTACCATTTCGAAAGTTGAACGCTGCTTTCTACTTTACGACCAACTGCGAACCCATTTCCAGAATGATTTAAAATCCTCACCATAAGGTTGGAAATTCGTTATAGAAGGATGATATTCTGTACGATGATTCCATGGATAATTTATCAAACGGTTAAGTGAAAAGAAAGTCGAAAGATTTTTCGTTTTCAGACTTCACGAACGGGTAGTTGGTTTCGCGTGGAGTACGGAGACGCTGACGGGTCACGAAATGCATTTTATACGAAAGGTAGACGCTTAAAACCCCGATAAATATTTAACCAGCCGGCTGGACCAGGTCCAAGCGCGAAAGGGAAGGCGAACTGCCATTTTCCAGGCTCCATTGATCATCCGGAGCGTGTGTATCGAGGAGCTAACCGGTAGAAATTCGCGAACGGGGTTGAACTGTCGACGAAAGAAAACCAGACGGTCCCTTGGGTAGATTTCGAAGCGAATCGAGTGCTTTTTTTTCTCTTCTTCTTCTTCTTCTTCTTCTTCTTCTTCTTCTTCTGCCAGCTTCGAGAGGGTACCACCTTGTGTCCCCGTTCGGGGAAAAGAACGCTCTCCTGACGCCACTTCATCTCTTAGCGGCAATACGCTGGAAAAGTTCGACGCGATCACCGAAGCAGCCCGCCCTTGTCACAATCGATCCCATTTACTTAACTGCCACTCGAGGCAACGTTTCGAGGAAACCGTTTTCCATCGTCCGCGTTCTTCAACGCGATGCTCGATCCTTGAAATTTCAACTCGCGTTTCAGCAGAGGAACGACAGCTATGGCCGAGCATCTTTGACGTGTCAACTGGATCTGACAGAAAATATCTTGCAAGTAAAGATGCAGAATTTACAACTTTTGCAAAAATTGTTATATCAACGTATCATCCGCAACGAAGGTTAGACGCTGTCGATTATAAAATGGAATTTTGATAAGAAAGAAAATAAAAAGGAAACGAATTGAATTTCAATTTCAGATGGTTTTTCATCATCGCGCACCTGCTGTCTTCGAGGGTGAACGTTCTCTCATCCATAATGCCTCGACGGTAATCAATTTTCAATAATATTTCAATTCTTATCAGTGAGTCGACGAAAACGCGGAGAAATATCTTGAAACGCGTGAATCTCTGTTTTCGGATTCTGCGAAGGTAGGTAATGGGACGGATATTGGATCTTTTCCACTGACTTTTACATGAATTTATCCATTTTATATTTTATACGAGTCAGAGAAATGTTGTAAACACGTGTATATGGAATATTATACAGCAGGGAACTGTTTTTACGCGCGGTCTGACCATACGCCGACTTATACTACTTAAAAACAGTATCAGAGTATTCGGGCTGTACCGATTAACACAGTGGAGTAAAATTCTAAAAATTTGGCTCAAACTCAGAACATAAATTGAAAACGCATTTAATCTATTCGATTATTTGCAAATAAGTTTGCCAAGGAATTAAGAAATTGGGTAAAGGACGATGAAAGGTCTCGTTCCCGTTGAAAAGCCACTGGAGAATCCTAAAGGCACCTGCTTATTTGACATTCAAACCACACATCCGTCGTTACCTCACGGACCGGAACCACGAGACCAGAACGTTTCGTACCTTACGACCAGAGATGGTGGCTGCTGGATTATGAAGACGACGCGACGTCGCGTTTCCGGACCACGTGACACGTGACCTGCCTCTGAGCACCGGTCTTGGTTACGCGGCTCATTGCAATTAACCCCGCTTGCATCCTTGCAGCCATTTTCCCTCTGTGACGAGGATGCACCGGCGAAAAGTGAATTTAGCACCCCCTGATGTTTGATCCAGAACGTGTTTCTAAGCCTCGAATGACGAAACCGGTTAAACTGCGTCCCAGATTCCTTAAATGTATCATACAAAGATGCTTCGGTATTTTAAATTAAAATGCATTACGAAATAATTTTGCAAGAACATGAAAGAGCTTGAGAGCCTAGAAATGGTGGTTTCAGAATGGGTCGATGGATACATTATTCAAGCGAATCGTAGGATTCTTTGAAAATGTATCTTACAAGTTGGAGCATCGCAGTGGTCCCACGACGACAAACGCAAATTCATCACGATTGAACGATAACGAAGAATTAAACATTCGTCCTCGAAACAGAAGTTTGCCCGTGCCTCTCCGTTATTTCGTTATTTCGTTGGCCCTACTTGTTTTGCAGAGATTACAGCGACCCACGTGGGAGCCATTCGTCTTCTATAATTCGAGAACCTGCCCAGGCTATACCAAAACGAAAGATCGAAAGAAAGAAACACTTTTTCTATTTCATCCAACATCCAGCTCTCCAAGTGGAAACCACATCGAATATGTAAATATCCTCAACGTTTAATATTCTCTCTATTTTGCCAATCTGTAATCACGTCGAGCGAATGATAGTTCGTGTTTGAGGAGAGCTTCATGAAAACTTGAATAACCATCTCAATTTCCTTGCCCTTCTAAAACAAAAGAGGAGAGCGTTTCATTTGAGGTTTCTGAAGATCTCGAGCTAGGTACTTAATAAATCTTGATAGCTGAAACTTTAATGAAAAAGTTTTACCTTATCAAGGTAAGAGTTAAGTTACTCTTTTAGGCAATAAGAGGGTCAGAATAAGGCGTCATGTTTAAAAAATATCGAAAAATTTTATTAACTTGGTACATGATTGCGATTTGTGGTATTACGTAACAATGTTTGCTTATTCAAATTTCACTTTGACTCGTTGTTCGATAGAAAAATCTTCACTTATATTTGCATTTCTTCTTTACTGATTTCTTATCCTGGCACTGGGATGTGTGTGTTCATCCTAACTTTGTCTTCCGGTACACGGTTCACCACACGGGTACCTCGACAATCAACATTCTTCTTCTGATTCTTTGAACTTGCGCGAGTGTGACCCAGAATCCAACAGACACGATCGAGTTGAATCACGCCAACATCACGAGTGGTTAGTTTTTCGCTCGAACGCGCGACTTCCGCTCCTGTAATCAGTCGTAACACGTTGGTTAGGTGAAATTCTGCATATATCTTGACTATGTCGCTCGTCCGAGAAAGAAAGACGAAGGATCTTTGAAATCAGCCTGACAGATTTCTATTAGAATATCGCACGATTCCAGATACGATGGGAAGTAAAATTGAGAATGATTTCCTTTTATCTTTTCTTATCATAAGTGTGATAAAATATGTATGTATTTTTAAATTTTCTTTTACCGGGCTTTCTTTTACTAAACACCCTACATAAATCAGTCGAAGTAGCATTTTTATAAAAGCTCGAGAGAAACTCTGGTCGGTTGAGGAAGAATTATATTTCGAAATAAGAGAAGAAGAGGAAAAAAGCGATAAGCACTTCTTCGATCCCGTTTCGCACCAGGAGTACGATGAAATATTGCGAGGGCCGCTTTTGGCGCGCATTAAAATCAGACAAATCCCCGATAAGAAGCTTTCAACCTAACCCGCCAGTTTCAATCGTCATTGACTTTGGCCGTTGGCGAAGTTTAACGGTGGAAAATTCGCACGAAACTCGGATTAGCCGAAACGGGGCTGGAGGAAAACTTCTTATCGCAGCCACGGCTATTCGACAGACACTTTGTCACCGAGTTCGTTGATGTTTTAAAGGATAACAGCGACGAAAGTCAGGCGAATAAAGACCTTGGTCTTTACAATTTTGTTTCCCTGCTGATTGATGAAAACATTTGCAACCTGTGTACAACGTATCACATTGGCACAATCGGATGAGAGTTTATCATGGTGTAAAATCAACGGGATGAGAGTCGGTTTTACCACTTCGTCTTTACGATCGTAAAAGTCATGGTGCTGCTCTCACGTATCCTCCTTCTTGTTCTCGTAACAGTAAAGCCTATCAAATGACATTCAAAATGAACATCTTCAACTGTGAATGCATAACCGCAGGATTCCAGGACACGACCAATAAAACTCGATACCATAATGGCTGGAAAGAGGACATTAAAGTACCCACGAAATGCCGTCTATCGAGAACTCATCGCTTTTCTCTTATCTTTCAGACTCATCCTTTTCGTGTTTCTTTTATTTCTTCGTTCTGGTTTATGTACTTTTTATCGTTCAACGTTAATGCACGCAAGAAAGATAGCACGAAAAGAACAGATGCAACTTTTCAATTTCTTTATCGCAATTTTGTTGGGGTAGTATCTTGTATCCGATGGCAAAAAAGTCAAGCAATAAAGATAAATTTAAAGACATTACAGAGCGAAGAACTAAAATCCTCAGCAACTGGAATTCTTTTTTTTTAGACTATTTACTTTTTACTTTAACTTCGAAACAGTATAATCCTTACACGTTTGTTCGCTTATAATACTCCATCATACGATCAAAAGTGAACAAGCTCCAAAGAGCTTAATCAAACTCTTAAAATAAACAACTTGCGAGAGGCAGGTATTTAAAATTAGAATCCGGACGTTTTCTTAACGAACGATAAACTTTCAACGTCGTTAATTGAATACAAACTTATATAGAATGAGGACTAATTATTAAGCAATTTCATGCAAAGTTCCTTTAATTAATTTGTAGAATTCTTCGCGTCGGTTCGTTGAATTCGTTCATTCAATTAAATTTTTCCGTTTGCACAGTAATTCAATTCTACTCTTTCATTAATAAACGAACAATGAAAAATAAGGAGAACTCACTATTCCAATTAATATCATTGTTACTATTTTAAATTACACGCTGAATTTTATATTTGTACGTGAAACACGGTCACTGTCTTCTTATTGAAAAAAAAGGGTGTAAACGCGTCGAAGGGATTCTCACCCCATTACCGAAAAAAGGGGTTAGACCACAGAACTTTCGACTGCTAAATAAAAAGCAAAAGAAGTTGAACCGGAGCATTGCAGCCCGTTCGGGTTCGTTGCGTCTAAGAGGGTGCAATAAACGAGCAGATTTTCAGCAAAACGACCGGCGACTAACGAACCAAAGGGTAGTTTTGCCTCGATTCGCCGTTGCGTTCGTATTTTATTTTTTTCGAACGTCGCGATAATTCGCGATGCACTATCGGGACGAAGAAACACAATACACTAAAGTTTCTTTTATTGACACAAATATAAATTGTCGAAAAAGCCCGTAAATTGTTATCACGTAAAACTCTAACCACCTATAAAAAGAATCATGTAAATCGAGTGATTATTGTCCGTGGAAAACAAGAAGTAATTTCAACGTAGATTCGATCAAATTATAAATGAAAAATTAATTCGTAGCAATTTCTTTGCATACACGGCTCTAAAGAATAATAATTAAAATCCTTTCAATAATTTCTGACTGAAATTTCTCGTCTGAAACGTTCAAATCACCCATTCACGCATTTGCAAAGTCGCAAGTGTATGCATGTATTCCTCCTTCCAACCGTTTGATTCATTTCTCGCAGAGCCGCCTTTAATCGATCATAATTCAAGCCCATTTCATATAATCGTAGATCTGGCGTGTACTACGAAAGGATTCCATGGAAATGAATTTATGCAAACTCTTTCAGCCATCGTTCCTTTTCGAACCAACCACCCTCCAATTTTCCCCTTCTTCTTCTTCTTCTTCTTCTTCTTCTTCTTCTTCTTCTTCTTCTCCTCATTCTTATTCTTATTCTTATTCTTATTCCTATTCTTCTTCTTCTGGAAGGGAGACTTTCTTCGATGTCTTTTGCAAACGACAGGCAGCGATCGAGCGCGAAAAGGGACAACGATTTGGACGACGATTAATTCTAACTGCAGTCGACTTGGAAATTTAATTTCTCTTCCGAGCGTTTAACCGCGTTCGCTTGTGGTGATTAATCGTTTGATCGGAAACAATAGCTCGACCCAGCGGGATTCGAGAGGATCATAAATGTTCCACTAATGATGAAAATCACGAACGGATCATTTGGAAAAGTGATTCGTGAATTAAGAAGAATGGAAGCTATTGAAATAGAATCTTTTCGTTTTTTATTTGATTTGAAATTTCTGGTGGAAGTAGGATACATTAGGATCGCTATTTCACCCCTCTTGTTACATTCATTCCTTCGAGCGACAAGCTATACGAGGGTAAATCTCTTATCTTGATCAGTTTAACATTGTCTGGCTGCAAAACTATGATAATATTAATTAGGAATATTTTTAAGTAAAATTTTGTCCGATAATAACTGTCTTTTGACAACTAATCAATGAATATCATTAATTCACAAATATCAGCAGTGGAACGAACTGAATCACCCGATGCGCTACCCTCTGACCCTCATCTCACCCTCTATTCTCAACTAGGTGCTCGACAAATTCATTAATGACTTACTGAAAATCTCAGTTATTAAAATTAGCGAGAGCTTGTTCAGTCTCTTCGACTTCTTGGCCCTCTTTTTCTTTCGGGCAGTTCCTCTCTTTCTACTCAACCATGTTCCGCTTTCATCCTCTGACCCTCTTCGGGTACCGTCAACCGATTCCAGATACTCGACGGGTGCCCTCCTCCAGATAGTACTTCAATTTGCGATTCCGAGTCGAAACGCGAGCCACTCTTTAACTGAAAGTTCGAACATCTTCGAGAAATTCAAAGGGCTCGAAATCTTCTCGCGTTGCATCGTTAAAAGTTCATCGTTTGCGTTCCTTGTCATTCCGTACACGAGGAAGACTCACGTATTTTCCGACTCATGATGAAGGTTCAATTGAGAAAAAATATCATGCTTTTTGTTGCATATACATAGAATCAATATCTATTCGGTTGCATCGTCATTTTCAGATACACCGTGGTAAATTAGTTTTTTTCCGATTGCAAGTAGTATAGCGAACGATTAGTCAGACAGTGAAGGAATCGACGAAAAACAGCGGATATAGGAGACTCGTATCGCGGTAGACCGCATCACAGACACGTAGAATCCGATGGTTCCGCGGTGCAATTAGGTGATACAGCTCATTGAACATCGATACTGACAAACTCCCCAAAACTTCGGGACCGTAACAACAGTACATTTGCCGAAGTTGTACTCAGTAACAGTCGTCGGTTGGCTGACGATACCGACGCCATTAAGCGCCATATCGAAAGCTTCTTGTCAACGGCAAAATTCCAACGATCGTGCACAACTTTCAGTATTCGTATCGATATTCCAGTGTGTTTGGTTCATCGGTTCCAGCATCGTGTCTCCGTTATTATACGCCAGTACTACTGCCAGGATAGATCCAGATGTTTTCTGTCGGAAATTTTTGCAAACATTACCCCAGGAATTCGGACAACACAGATATCGAATTGTTATTTTGCTCAACATCATTTCTATTTTTATTTTTGTGTGTTTTAAACACAGAAACACGTTTAAAGCACATTTATTGTTTTACGGTATACTGAAATATGGGATCCTAACATTTTGTATTCGAAACTTTTTTACTGTTTCCAAAACATTTAAACGCTAAAAGTTGTAAAACTTCAGCGTTTTACTGTTTACAGTATTCTATTTTATATACAGGTTTGAAAAAGGAATTAAAAATATTAGATTACCTCGTACGCTCGTGTCATGCTTCGTTTAGATTCTTCGTGATGTTATAAGAGAAAATGTTGCGATTTTCCGTCACGTAAAAACATAGGTTAACAACAAATCGTGACACAGTCGAGCAACGTCGATTTTTTGTTTTATAAAACTAGTGGCAGAAAACGATTTCTTCCTGGCAGTTCAGATTGACAGATCGTCGTGGCACTCGGTCGAAAAACGTCGAGTACAGGATCGTGTTATGGCATCCGGCAGTGTCGATCATTTTTAACATTCGTTAACCGGTTCCGGTGTTCGGGCAAACGTTTCCTATCAGCGAGAATGAATCACACGGGCGGTGCTGAGCGCGTTTGTTCGCGGACCGTGTCGGCCGACACCGTTTCCCGGGCCATCACCGGAAACGAGAGCCGGCGACGTTTTATTGCGACGTCGAGATTTTTTTTTTCTCTCTACGGAACGACCGCTCGTTGCCCGCTTTCTCCGCGTCAATAATTCACCAGCCACTTTATCAAAACCTCTCTGTACCAAAATCGGCCGCGATAACCGCCGTTTCGTGGCGCCGCGCCGATCGGTTCTCGACGTTGAAGCGGTCACACTGACCCGGCTCGAACAGTGGGAGCGGAACGGGTGGCGGTTGCTGAACTTTCAATCGTCATGCCAGCTATTCTGTTCGTATCGATTTAATTCATTAACCCCCTTGTTCCCCTCGGCCCCTTCCTACTCTCATGGGGAACGCAACCCCTCGTTTTACCGCTGGGAAACAGAGAAAAATACAAATTGTTTGACTGGTTATTAAACCGATAGAAATCTTCCAGACTCACTGTGAATTGTAATATCGTTTACATTCGGTAGTCTGTAATTACTACTTCACACGATTCACACGACACTGATTATCATGACTCCCCCTCGGCAAACATCGCACGTACCGAACAAAACAAGTGCTGTCCTTCGGACACACCCCCGGCGTAATCGTGCCCCCCCCCCCTAGTGAAGGAACATTTCCTGGTCTGATCTGTGCCCGAGTAAATCGCAGATGACGCGTCTGTATATGAGATATACATAGATAGAGGAGAAACGAGGATGCCAGGGATGAACCGAGCAATAACGGACGGGGCGAACGTCCGCACAATGGACCGGTCGGAGCTGGATCTCCTCGATATATCTGCTCGCCACCGCGAGAATGTCGCTACGAGGGAGGATATATTTCGAATATATATTTGACCCAGTGCTATCGACGCTCCGGTAACTGATAGCCGGTCGATTTCGGGGCTGGCCTTTGTCCTCGTGCTGAATTAAGCCGCCCATTAAAATAATAATCACCGACCGGCCAACGATCGCGTTTCCACGTTGTCACCATTTCACGACGTCTGCTCCACCCCTGATAGGAGGACCGCCAGTCGTATCGAAGATTTATAACGAGCACTACTCTAACGCCAATTATAGACGCCATGAAACGGTCGCTATGAACCACGCGGTACACTGCTACCTCTATGGGAGGAATCCTTTCGTTTACTCCTTGGAGGCATAAGAAAGATAGATGACGTAAGAACGATATATTAATATTATTTTTACTTATTTCGTTGATCGCAGTAAACGTGTTAACGTACACAGCCGGATCGGCGCAGTTGATAGGAACATCGGGAACCGATAGTATTTATGGTAAAGGTTTCGACCGGGCTGGATTTAGAACGACGTTGCTTTTGATGGCTTTCATGCGGACACCGTCGACCTCGTTCCATCCTTTGTCGGTACTTCGGGAATCGATGCTATTTAACGTTTCTGGAACCTCCATTCGGGTGGCAAACGGATGGAAACGGGCTGGCTCGCGATTCAAAAGAGTTCGGTTTTTGATAAGCCTTGTGCCGACGAAGTGACGCGAGCATGAAATTGAAATATCCCAGCGAAACGTTCGAAATCAAAAGTCACAACCTCCTGGGAACCGAGTCTGTTATTTGAAAATTGTATTTTCAGTGATTTCGAGAGGGAAAAACGCGACAGACGATAATTTCGGGCTAAATCGAAATACTAGTTGCAGCAGATATTCGGTGAATGAAGAACTTGTACAATTTCGGGCCGTCATAACGTGTCGTGGTAAATCTCTGCGACGAATAGAGTCGGGAAATTTTCCTACATTGCACGTTTCCAAATTGAACCGGCAAACGACCTCTTAGGCATGGTTTACGTTGGCGGCCCAGTTACGGTACCGGTCTACGTCCAAATGTTATTCAAAGCCCCGAAGCGTGACTGGAGCGCAAACGTTACGGCATGTGACGGTTCTGCCGACTAAATCGTTACACTGAATCGAGCTTAAATCAAGTCTAAGTTACCAGTCATGATCGTGACACCGGTTAAATATTGTTCCACGCTGAGCTAGTCAATTTAAATACCTGCGAGCATTTTATTCTTGGATACTGAATCGGTAGTATAGGTGACACTTTTAAAAGAATATTAAATTACACGAATTGCTCTTTCAATTGCTCTTTTCACAATTAAATTACTGCGTTGTGCTTTATTAATAAACATTAAATATATTAAATGTATTACCAAGTTAGTTAACGGTAAAGCTCCCGGTTTAGGATAAACTATCTCTATTAAATTCTATGTAACTCCGTTTAAGGGGATTACAATTTACACTAGGATTTACAGTTAATACGATTAAGTAACGTTGAAACACCATATCTACCCGTACAACTATACTAACACGACAAGTAAGAATAAAATTTTATCGGCGAAAACATTTCAAATAAATTATAATGCAAGCTCTTCATTGTGAGGTTCATTAAATAAATTCAGCAAACGGTTTCACTCCTGATCGATAAATAGCCACTAATGAAATAGTACCGCTAGTAGTACAAGTCAGCCTCGAATCAGCCGAAGCACTTAATATTCGCACTGTATTCAAGTACACTTTTGAATATTTCAGAGTTCATAAAACCATTTCCGTTGATCGAATAATGCTAAATGCGTATCTGTGTCAGTAGTATAAGTCTAACATAAACGAGACAGGAGTGAAATTTTTCCAACTTTACAAACTGCTATGCTCTAGCTCAGTTGCCAGAATCACCCTACATAATGTTAAAAGTGATTATTCGTATAAGATTTATTTGCATAAAATATTTTGGGCAACAATTAATTCGGTTAAGTGACACATATTCAAACAGTAAAAGGTCAGAAACATTCTTCCTTGTCCTCTCGCGTATAATGGAAGAGAAACTACGTTAGCTCGAGCGTACAAATTGCTCGGTTATAATGTACTCGCTTAATTAAGCTCGAATTTACAAGAACGAAATTGCCTTTCTTCTTTTTACCCTGTCGTCGCGCACTTCCAAACACGAGCTGCGGGTTTTAAGCTCGGCTTTCCAATGCTTCTACTTCGCCTAGAGATGATTTATATCAACCACTTTCCACGACTACGATCTCCGACGGTGTGCTCATAAGTGTCAGATAAAAGTTGCGAGCAATAAGTGTCCTACATAATCCTGGCTTAACATTTTTAACGCCTATTTGCAGCTACCAAGTCCGTCTATCCACTATACGAGACTCTGTATTTTTTTTATCTACGCAAACTCTATGAAAATCGACTGGCTGCTTTTCACAAATCTTATGTTTCGAAATATTTTTCTTTCTTTCAAATTCAGTTTATTTATATGTATACCGATACATTTGGTGAGAGTGTTATTGTCACAGAGGCAGACACGTCGGTTTAACCAGTATCGAATACCAATCACGCTAATGATTCTAACAATCAAAATCATATTTGCTTGTAAACAATATGTAAATTTGTCCGGGACAGAACAAACTGCGGTGACAACGGTAGGATAGAAGAGGAAAAGGAGAGAACATTAACCGTATCCATTCATAAATATGCAGGCATTAATTACGGGTCGTAAATGAGGGAAGGGTGAAGCGGTTGATTCCAGTGGAATATCAAAAGTATCGATTTTCAAGCGGTCGTTATCACGATATCGTGGCGAAGTGCTCTTTTGCTTTCGGAGAGGGATAGCTAGGCTCTTGTAACAGAGCCGAGTGTTTCTGGATGCTCGAGATTATTCGAAAGTCATCGGGACCTCTCTCGTCGAAGTCATTGAAACCGTTTTCCCACGAATTTAAGTCGAAGTATGCTCGACAGGTTGCTTCTGCAGTTCGTCCCTATTGAAAGGGTGGCATTCAGAGAGTTCCGGGTGAAGTAGACAGAGAATGACGGATTGATGAATAAGCCGCCGTTTACAAACGAAGGCTTGCTGTTTGCGATGTCGTTGATCTTTCTCTTGGTTGAAAAGGGTGCGAATCGTTGAAGCGGCTGAAAATTGTATACGGATACTTGAAAGTATTAAAAGTACTTACTATTCGAATGAATAACTTTTTTCCATATTCGTGATGATTTTTCAATCGTTTTCGGGATGGTTTAATCGTCGTTGAAGCCGCAATTGGAGAAAAAAAGAGAAACGAGTGTCGGGGTTAGGGAGGATATGGAGAGCTAATTGCAGCTCCGGCCACCTGGCAGGAAAAGGATATCCCCTCTCGATTCGTTCTATTCGCCGTCAGCACGAGAACTGCACATTTGTCGGGAAAGGATTTTCCTTGCGTCCCTCGATCGAGAAGTACGTTCATGAATCGTGCTCAGTGAAAACTCTCGTCCTTTCTGGATAGCCGAGATGGTCGAAGAATTACGGGATTCGCGAAATAGAGCTCTGTAAGTAGTCGCGAATGATATATCCGAAATTGAGCACGTAGGTCTCGTCGATATTTCACTAGGTTCAGTTTCAACCCTCTCTTTCCTCCATATACTTTTAACACCGCTGTGATTGCTACGATATCTCAGGTATCGTTAACTGTGTTAAAAGTCAATAATCAAACAGGAATACCCATTCTAACATCAATCTATCTAAGCTACATCGAACGAAACAACTTCCTTAGACCCGAAGACACCCGATCCAACTACGTATAGCAAACAACAGCTAGAAATGTCGAACTCTCTTTCCAGTTCCATTTCGAATATCTGTAGAGCGGTTAGTCCGAATTGGACCGACCATCCTTGTGTTCCTATCCAACTATGTAACTACCCTCGTCCTTTGATCTGTTATCCCCTGTTTCGCGAGAGTTTGAGGCGGCACGATGAGGGAACAGAGACTCGTTCCCGGTCTGGATAATTTAACAGTGGCCAGATGAGATAAGGTATCCTGCTAGTCGTTGGGTCGGTGGTTTTGCGGTACGCCTTACAACTCGCCCGTGACGCCCAGCGTCCCGATTTCCTCATGTAAACACGTCTTCCCTGATACTCGCTTCCCGAAGGAAATTTACAGACGCTGATGGTTCGATCATTTCAAACGCGATACCTCGTTGCGATTGATAAATAGAAGAAGAATTTTTCAAACGAAACTTTAGAATTTTTTAACACCGGCCAATTGCAAGTTGCAAAATCACATAAACGAGCAAACACGATCTCGTTGTGCAAATGAAAACGAGAATGAAAAGAACAGTCGTCCCCGTGTTTTCGCAACTAACTTTCAGCCACGCGAATCAATGTTGTATAAAGGCTAGGTACAAATGGGAAGCCGAGTAAATTGCAAATTTACAATGGTCGTTCCTGTTCAGACTGCTCACCGTATTGTCGATACACTTAAAAGGAAGTTTTAGTTTTCCAGCAAATAAATCTCGTTTGCATAGATAAGGTAGCTTATTGTTAAATTGGCGTAGTTTCCATGCCTAGTAAACAGAATCCAGTTGGTGGTTAACAAACTGTCCACTAAGAATTGTCATTCGATTCTCGATCGTTAGTCCACTGCTGCGAAGGGACGGAAACTAACGTGTACAATTAAGCTTCCGGTCCAGATAAGTGAATTACGCCGGTAACAAGGTAACGAAACGTGTTTCCAGCGGCGTGAATTCGTTGAATGACAAACAATCAAACGAAAAGTTGTATCCTTGTTAGGAAGTTGCTCATACAGCCTCCTGCTATCCCCCGGTATATAAAATCAGCTTTTTCCTTTGTTGGAAAACTGAATTAACAAGGCAACAGAGTAAAAAAACAATGTACCGTTGTCTGATGAAACATTTAATTGCAACCATTTCTATTTAACTTGAATCGAAATATCAGAGAAAATTGACTGGATGCAAAAGGAAATTTGGCATTAATTCGCCAGTGGACTTTGATATCTTTCACTGGCGTGAATCCCGCATATAATTTCCGCGAGTACGGAAGCGGCTTCGGGGAAAGAACGATGGTACGCGGGCCGCGGAATAAGTAGTATCGGTGAAATATGGTCCCGACGCGACGGAAGCGTTTTTACCAGCGCACTTTATACGACCCGGAGACTGCCAAAATTTCCCCCGTTTCTCCACATGGCTGCGCATCAACCGGACCCGACCATCCAAGAATCCCTTTGACCTCGTAGACCTGTCAAATAGACGTTTTTCCATCCATAACGCGTACCTACCAAACGTGGCAAGAAATTTTCATTTTAATTACCTTTGTACGTGTATCAAATTTACAAGTCAAGATTCCTTAGTTTTCTAAAGTCCTTTCAAGAGGTACGAAGAAAATAAGCAAGATGGTTGAAACTATTGCAGCTACTGGATTTCCCGTGAAGAAGACTTAATCATTATCAAAGCTCGCTTATTGCTCCGCCAGGAAACTTCTAATCTGAATGTAACGAGACTTGTAACTTGTTCGCCGCAACTATTGTACAACCTGCTGCCAGGAACGTGAACCCCCGAGTTCTCTTCCGGAAACGAGCGATTCGTTTAATCGATATTTAATGATTAGTAGACGAACAGAAACTTGACATCTCTTATTGTTAGATACCAGCGAACCTCTTCCCTTTTTCTTCTGCTCTGGTTAAGATTTCAAACGCGCACCAACGATTCGTTTCCGGAACTGTTCTCGCAAAATATCGAGAATTCAACGGCGTTGCTGGGCCGTGCGATTGAATACCATTATGGAAGCGAGCGATGATTTATAGAGACACCTGGTAACGTTCTTTCTGTCCTTAAAACGTTTCCAGATCCGTGTCTGGATATTTTTAAGATTCTCTTGAGATTGGTAGAAGTTGATTTTTATCAAATAACTGATTATATCTACAGAATTCAATCGTCCGACTTATCGTTAGTCGGATGTACCGAATGCGAAAGCAACGAGAGCAAAAAAGGGGCGAAAATTCTTTCGTCGCCGGAATCCTCGTTTATCCGCCTCCTTCTCATCCCTCGAGCTAGTTCCTCGTGTTTCACAATCTCCGGTGAAACAATCGAGTGCATCGCATTGTCCCTAGAGACAGAAGGGGAATGAACATCAACCAAGCAGAAGCATACGAACCTCTGAACTCGTAGAGAAGTTTCTTTCTTTTCGAAGGCGAGGTCTATTCAGTCGCGTATCCGGATGCACGCACGCATCCATCCTTCTCCTCTAATTCTCTCGTAGACGATGAATCGTCGGAGAGAAGATTGGAAAAGGTTTGCCTTTAAACTAAGGCTGATAATTCTTTCTTTATTCTACTTATGGTGTCAATTGTATATTAAAATTTATTGCAAAATATAAAATGCACTTCTTAATTCGCTAAGACGACCAAGCCATCGATAAGAAACAGTAAAGTTACGATACAGTATCTTTTCAGAGAATTTAATAAACCGATCGTACGATAAGTTTCCAACAAAAGACATCGCGGTGGCGAAATTGTGACAACGCGTGGTTCGTGTAACGAACGAGGTCGTGCCGTTAAGACCCAGCAAAGAATATGCGATCCGAAATCGAATTATCGTGCCAGAGGATCCGGAGAGCGTTAGCTGGGAGATTTCCATATCCAGCAGCCATCTTTCGGTCGGGAATACCCCGGTCTGGTGACTTTGGGCGGTCATGAAGCACCCTGGCCAACGCGATTCGAGGAACGTTTTATTTCGACGTTATAAGCTATTTCACTTTGAAATTGGACAAATGGAATTGCAGAGGCCATCTAGTAACGATCTAGCGTGCCGTTGCCTTTTCACCCAGTCAACTACCTTGCCAGAACTCGTTCCGATCCAACTCTTGAATATGATTCCTATGAAATTATTGAGTCGTTCCATTCTTTACTTTTTACTTTTATTAATCAAATATACACCCGTCAAATCGTGTTAAGATACGATTATTAAAACTAGTCCACCGCGTCGTATCGTTGAAATTTAAAGTCAAGTTAAACTCAACATCATCTACAAAGTGCTTCCGGTGCGTTAGGTCCTTGTGAGATTGTTAAGGTCTCCAAGCTTCGGCAAACTTTGAAATTCTTCGACAACTCGAGAAGCTCTGTCAAACTTTCCAGAAATGTTCGATTTACTGGAAGTTTGTCGAGGTAAACCCGTGGAGTCGTTTCGTCTTCTTTCGCGTTCCTCTTACAAAAGCATTCGTGTTATGTTTCATCCCCCTCGGCGTACCGTGTACCGTGGCCATTACACCAAAGATGATCCATTACACCAAACTTGTTCGATTTTCTATAAAATTCGTTGCATCGATATTGAAATTAAATCAAAATCCTGGATGAAAAATTCTTCGGTGGTATCGAATTTTTCAGCTGATAAGCTTGCAGCTCGTTGCAAACTATAATCCATCGTAAAGAGGGTAGTTTGTGGTATGCCCGATCCTGATTTTAGATTCCGCTAATGCCACTTCTCCGCTGTTAAAACGGTAAACGTCCAAAGTCTGCGAGGTCAAAGTGCAAACTCAACTGTTCCCACTTATTCCTCGCATGACAACTCCACTAAAAGCTCGAAGTTTGCGAAAATTTTAGTTGCCATGTGCCGAGGGCCAACCACAATCCGAGAACGTTGCTTCGACTACATCACGTCCTCGGCTGTTAACTGACGTTGGGAGGTTCGTTAATATTTGCTGACACTTTTAGAGAATTATACCGTTCTTAGCGAAAAAGCATATGTTAAAAATTCGAGAAAAAGACATCCTGTTCAATGCAACCATAGATACCAATGTGGTTTCCCATTCTACAATTGTTTTGGAAGGTTACAGCAAGTACAGAAAGAATAGTAAGAAAAGAAGGGGCCATCTATGAACATTGATTACTTATCGATTGTTTGCCCGCACGAAGCTATTTATTCGGTCGAAAATCGCGGTTTCTTATCTCGCCACCCCTTTACGAGCCGAACCTAATTTTCTCCGCTTTCTTTCCTGGCATTTCTCTAGTGCAAAATGAGCCAAGAAGAAGGGAGTGTTGTGTTAACTCGATCCAGATCTGATAAAACCTATATACGTGTGTATATTGTCGAACGATTTAACGAAGGGTATGCTTTATCTCGAGATCGTCTAGGAACGTACAAATGTTCTCCATTTACGAATTTAGATTCATTTTCAAAATTCCTTTTAACAAGACATACTTCTTTGCTACAGCTAATTTTGAAAAATTTCACAGATTTATAAATCCTTCTTCATGGAAAAAATATGCTTTCCCATCGATGGTAAACGATATCCTATCGGCAGTGATATGCAAATGGCGGAATTTTTATACGCACACGCGGATCATTTTTCATTCGTATGGACAAAAGGTTCGATGCTCTTTTTTTCCACCCTGCTCTTCGTGTTCGTCTCTTTACTACGGATCAACATGACGAAACTTCCTGTATCCTCTCGAACAGGGAGATTTAAATATCGTTAAACGATCCAATTGCTTTTCGATCGGAAAATTTGGAAAATATAGTCGAGCTCACTCGATTAATGTAAATTTAATCTAAACGAACGAAGGATTTGTTATTTTCTGTTAGTCGAAATGTAGGTAGAAGCAATTTTTATGGAAAACAGTTTTACCGAATATTCCCAACCGAACCTCGCTTTGTAATTACAACATTTACGTGTGTTAATTCGAGATTTGAATAAATATTTCGTATGATTTATTTGCCGCGATTGTAAGTGAATACAAAGCTCCATAGAATCATGGAATTTTATTGTGAATCTTTTGACAGCGGCTTCGAACCACCCTGTATGTACAATTTTAACAAGAGATAACATTTTTGCGTCACTTACTCTGTTATCTTGAAAAGCAGAGTTGAAATTGCTACTTTTCCTTGATCTTCGATTCCTCCAAGTATATTAGAGCTGTTCCACGAGCAGTTGAAGGACCAAACTGTTCTCCTCTCTATCTGTCGTTCTTTTCTTCTTATCTCTACCCAACACCTCGCAATCCCGAAATCCACAAGACCATAAACGTACCTTCCAATTCTGAGCAACCTTTTCGACCGTCCCCTGAAAAAGAGTTCCGAAATCGAATAGAGTTATCCAACGATTGCAATCAGTTCGAATCGAAACCGACCAAAGCAGCTAGCGACGTAACCAGAAAAGGGAAAAGGAAGGGATTGTTCTTGTCTGATGGAAAGCAATTAAAGATTCCCCGTTTTCGTTAAAGCAACTCGCATCCAACCAGATTCAGAGAAAATCGAAAGAGGATCTATAGGGGTGTGCAGCAGCCTTCTTCCCAATTAACGTCACGTTTCCGGCGGGATCGTTATCCTTATCGGTCGGTTCGTTGCGAGAAAACGATCTAGAAAAAGTCTCACGATCCGCGTTGGAACTGGAGGAAACTTGGACCCACCAACCGGCTACTTCTTATTCCACTTTCGCTTTGTTTTAGGGTAACCCGGGGAATCGTAAACGACCGAGACTCGAGGCTACTTCCGGATGCGGTTGACCATCTCTTTCTTCCAACAAATCCGATGGCAAAGGACGGCAAAGTTTCACGAGGGCTCGGCTATCGACCGATGCGCGACGACACTCTTGATCGCGACCCTATTTTCGGGCCTCGCGTGGACCACCCTCCTAACCCTCCTAAATTTATTATTTTATCCCTCTTCATGGGCCCCGGCTCAACCTTCCCAGTTATTTATTATTTTTTTTGTCTTTAAGGGCCTCACGAGGCCCAACCCTTTATCACTGCATCCCTTACATGTCTGCATCCTTAACATCCCTGTATCCATTATATCACTACATTCCCTATATTCCTGCATCTCGTATATGCCAGCATTTCTTATACCTCGGCATCCCTTACATTTTTGCGTCCCTTACATCTCTGTATCCCATACACTCCTGAATTCTCCCTGCATCTCTTGTATCCTTTCAACCCTTATAACAAAAATATATTATAAATATAATATATTATAATTGAAATACTTATGGCCACTGGTTCGAGTAAAGGTAAGTAAAGGTAAGTAAAGGTAAGTAAAGTCTCGTGAAAAATAATTTTAAATTTAAATTTTGGAAAAATTTAGTTCCTTTTTTGGCCACCAGAGGGCGCTGATTCGACGTCGAGAATTTAGTTCGCATTTTTGCCGCTAGAGGGCCAAAATTCCTGCAAGCTTTAGTTCCTTTTTCTGAAACCAGATGGCGCTGATTCGACGTCGAGATTTTAGTTCGCATTTTTGCCGCTAGGGGACCAAAATTCCTGCAAGCTTTAGTTCCTTTTTCTGAAACCAGATGGCGCTGATTCGACGTCGAGATTTTAGTTCACATTTTTGCCGCTAGAGGGCCAAAATTCCAGCAAGCTTTAGTTCCTTTTTTTGAAACCAGATGGCGCTGATTCGACGTCGAGATTTTAGTTCACATTTTTGCCGCTAGAGGGCCAAAATTTTTGCATGATTTAGTTCCTTTTCCTACCGCCAGGAGGCGCTATGATGGAATGCTTACAAAAAGGATGTAAGGATGTAAAGGATGCAGGGATGTAAGGGATGCAGGGATGTAAGGGATGCAAGGATGTGAGGGATGCACGGATGTAAGGAATGCAAGGAATGCTGGAATGTAAGGGATGCAGGGATGTGAGGAATGTAGGGATGTAAGGAATGCTGGAATGTAAGGGATGAAGGGATATAGGAATGAAGGGATATAAGGAATGGAGGGATGTAAGGGATGTAAGGGATGCAAGAATGTAAAAGGATGCAGTGATGTAAGGAATGCAGAGATGGAAAGGATTTTTTTTTTTTTTTTTTTTTAACGTGGGGAAATCTTGCATAAGACCCCCCACCGACCCCTGGGGCAGGGCAGCGGGGGAGTGTCAGATTCCTACTGACTAAAACCCCACGGCGACCAACACTGTCGCTAATCAAGTGGTCATCATTCCACGAACGTTTTAAAATTAACGCAAATAATCTTTACTTTGAATTTTTAACAAAAATCAAACAATTTAACATTGAACAAACAATTAATACATCAAGTTTCATAGATGAAGAACGAATTTGTGATCTCTTCGTTTCGTATTCCTTTTTCTTTCATGGTAAAGTATCAACCGGAAGTTATAAATCAACGGACAACAGCAGTGACCCAGAAAACGGAGCGATTCCAGTGTCCGGTGAAGCTTGAGGTCGCTAGGTAATTTCGTTTTATCTGCCTGCCCAATATCTAACTGGAATTGTTCCTTCTTCCTCGACCCCTCTGACAAGTAGAGCAAAGATACGGGATTTCTATGTAGCCTGCATCCAAATCTGTCACACAAAACCGGATCCTGTGTCTTTGCTCCGAGTAACCGGAAGATGCACTTTGTTTCATCAGATCGATGCGAATACGTCTAAATTGGTACTGTACAGTACTGTTTGATCATTAAAAGAACAGTTTGTTCTTTTATAAAATGAAATGGAACTATTACAAGGACAAGGAAACATTACATTATCGAATAATCAAATAATGGTTGATAATGTTTGAATCAATACTTTATTTCTTTGTAAATTGAAGCGAAAACTGTTTAAACGTAGAAAGCGTTAGGTACGTTATCGAGTAACTAAGTTTCAGATAACGTAATACTGAGTTTTTTAGCTTGTTAAAGTCCAGTTTTGCTTCTCTGTGAGCTGAAATCGAAATCCTTTCAACGTGAAACCACGTTCGTACATAAACTGGAACTTGACCGCGATTTCTGGTTTCTTGGCAGGTCTTGGTTTTGATAACAGCTATCGGTTTCCTGGTTTATTTGCAACTGACGGTTCTCGACTAAAGTTTGCTCCACTTGTGGAGCAGTCATGCTAAAACTGGAATGCGATAACGTGAATGTCACCGTTCACCAATTTGGGAAAACGATTTCTGAAATGTTGCCTCTCTTCTGACTCTATTTAGACAAACTTCGTTCAACTAGTCCTTTAGAAAGGTTATATCGTTTCTAGGTTCTATATATGTAGATAAAATTAGATTTTGCTTACCATTCTGTTGCAAAAATGTAGGATTTTTGTCGAAAATTATGTCGAATTATTATGTTTCAAAAGACGACGAAAGCTGAATCGCGATCGAACGATCGAAGGCTTTCGTATTGGTTTGTCCTGTCGTCAATATGCCAGTGATATCGGTAACGACCGCTTTGAGACCAGCAGTTTAGCTCTGCCTCTGTGCAGACTAATTATTACGTAGACCTTCAAGTTCATTTGAAAGCTAGCAGACAAAGCGAGGACTATCAAAAGGATCCTATTCACTGGACCATAGCTAGTCTATCGATTAGATAGTTTTCCTTCCTTCCTTCCTTCCTTCCTTCCCTCTGATTCTCTGGATCGGCTTGACAATTTTTCGTTAACATAAAGCTATATTTTATCTCAGACCCTTTACCTGAAGCAGTAGCATAGACATTCAATGTACAGCCCGTGCATCGTACTTTTCAACGACTCTTCAAGGATGAACTCGAAAGGGGTCGTTCTCGATCGTACAATAGCGCGTGATGCTCGTAAAAGCGTGGATCTGTTTAAAAATTCTCTAAAGTTTGATCGTAAAAACGAGATTCGCGAACTTAAAAAGCTCGTGTACCCGTAAACAGCAACACCGGCTCATATAAATAGCCGGCTAATAACCTGGCCGGCTGGTCAGGAAACTTCGATCGAACTTCCATAAAGGAAGTTTCGCTGCGAAACTTTCGAGCAGCTCCCTAGCTTCTGTATGTTTTACCCTTCGCCTAGTTATTGATGAAACAAAGTTTCACCGGCTGATGCTATGGGAGTTATTCTTCAGGCTCCCTATTTCCCAACAGCTCGATCGGTTTACATTTGATCTCGGGCCCAATGGGATACACAAACTGCCGAAGAAACACCTGCAGGTGCTGTCTTCTTGAACGGGGTGGGATTATTTCTTACACTTCCAGTTGTACAGTCTAGTTAAGAAGGCAAAAAAATGGTAATAAATTAAAGCAGAATCATAGAACATTTATTTGTTAAAGATGTTGTTTTTCAAATAAAACTTACTGCCGAGGCACATTACAATTTATAAAACAGACAAGTACGTATGCACGGTAGAGAGCTCTGCTTGCATCCCTCAGTTTAATTGTTTTAATTCTTCTATGAAAAATCTTGAAAGACACGCTCGCACATCTTATTAGTTTACTATGATCTAGCCAAAATTGAACACATCGAAATTCGTATAAAATCGTAATCAACCTTTTCGAAGATCTACTACCCTGATTTATAATTGGACTCGTCATTATTTCACGTAGTTCTCGAGATCGTAGTAAACTGACAATGCGCACGAGAATATTTCACTGAGAAACGGATAAGATCGGTGCAATCTTCTTTTATCACCTCGATGCATGACACGATGCACAGAATGGGGCAATAACTCCAAGTATCTCTATCGTTTCAAATTCGCGATCTAACGGAAAAGTTATGCATTGAAAGTAACACGAAACATTTTGAGATTCATTTTCTATCGAGGAAACTTCTATCGTGGTTGCTATTCGGTTGTAGTTGAAACTTTAATCTTATATCCTTCTCTTGAACTATCAAATAACTAGGAAAGTTATTATCCCCAAACTTTACGTGGCCAACAGACATGTATAGGTATAATATAAATATGAACGTCTCTCGATCAATTGTAACTCGCAAATGTATAAATTGAAAAGGAACAACATACAGTTCTCGCGACATACATAAAATGTCTACGTAAATGAAAAACTGAGATGCTGAGCAGCATAAGGATTTCAAATTCTCGCGTTTTTAGTTCCACTTGGAAGTTAAAAGGAAACCATGAAACGTTTCAAACTTATATGTAAATCACGCGGGAATTCGTGCCTCTCGGCATCAAAGTTTCTCGTATAGATATTTTCCAATATTCCTTCATGGAAGTTAGAAGGAATAATGGTATCCTTGTGACATACATAAATTTCATTATTATTTGGTTAACAACAGTAGAAACATCGTGCACCAGATAATATTTTGATTGTATTCTCAGCACAATACTTAACGACTAGATGATAAGTAACTTTGGTTAAACATAATAACAGCATCAAAAATACACGTATATATTTATAATCGAAAATCACTCTCTCGTTTCCTTGTGTAATCGTAGCTCGCGTATCACAATTTTTGGCGAATGAACAGAGACTAACAGTGTATTGATATACTGTTTCAAACCCAACTAATTAAAACCCACCCCTAAGACATTAAAAGACACCCTGAATATCCTATTGAACACGTTGTGCGTACGATGGTGACAGGTAAATCGCATAATCGCGGAACAGTAAAAGACGAACGTATACGTCAAAGGTACAAGTTTACGGTTTGCGGTCAAATCAATTCCGTACCAAGGGAACCCATCATGGAAGACGACAGTATGTACGTATGAATGTGTAGAATTAACGGGGATCGTTTTCAGAGAGTACGACAATGCAGAAATGTGCAATTTACGAGACAGTTGATCAACGGTTTCATAGACGTATGTACAGCGGAACGTCGATCATCCCTTCGCCAGACTAATCGTAAGTGCGCAAGCCACCGAAGGATAATTGGTAGGAAAAACTGGTCCATTGCAATTTTCATTCCTTTATTCGGGACGATCAATATTCTGCTGCGCGTACGCGTTAAACAGCACGTGTCGAACGTTGAACAACGAGAGATTCGAATGCAACTCGATAAAATGTTGCTAGCTGAATAAAATGTGAGCTGCACGATGTCACCTGAACCGTAAGATGGTAGATGGAGACAATTTATTCAGCTACACGAAGGGACGGTGTCAGCAGTAACAGGAAGTGCTCGGAGGCGATGTATCGCGCTCGTGGCACCGTAAAACTCTTTGGTGAGGCAATAATGACTTGTCCACGGTGCTTTCCATCCTTCGCATTACACGATCTAAAAGTATCTCCACGGCACGTGCCACGTTCTGGCCGGTTGCTGCGCTTGTTTCCAAGTACACCAAGCTGAGAAACATAGTTTATTAAATACTTGAATTCTTCTGAATTCAATTTTTTCATCGTTTAAAGCTGTCGTACATTCGTGGCAAAAGGCAAAAGGTTGACAATCTCTTAGAAAATAACGGGATCAATGCGAACATAATCAATTATGTGTTCTATATTATTTACCCATGCTTCTCTGCTAATTCCCGGGCCTTATGTTCACTAACAACCCGTTTGTCTTCGAGATCGGATTTGTTTCCACAGAGAATTATGTCTGGATCTTCGCAATATGCGTGAGTCTACAGGTACACAAACACGAATCAACGATCAAACAAGGGAATCGAGATGGAATGAAAATGTTTATTCAAATAGAACATGCTGCAATATAATGCAAGAACACGAAAAGTTCGCAACGAAAACAGGCCAACTACGCCTTCGATATTTTACGATGAAATAATTTTAAACAGGCAAACAATAACTTCCAATGCATGGATACATTTTTCGAGTTATTCTGCTTTCATTGGAAATTCTTCGATTTATAAATTGAACGAAAATTATGTTAACAATCGCATTACAGAATAAATTTATTTTTATTAACGCTGTAAATTGTTACGCTCACTATTTACGATTATTCGATCGAACGACAGTTTGAGCTTATGATAGATATATGAATAAAATCAATTTATTTAAAGTTACTTAATTCTTCAACTGCATGCAAAGTAAAAAATATTTTCATGCATAACTTGTTTGGTTTTACATTCCCATATCTGAGATTTCCACAGTACAATCCTCAGCATGCAACATCCATAAAATTATATCTGTATGTTAGCTCAAATCATTGTTCAATAAGACTACTCTTTAATCTTGCATAAGTTTTATAATAACAATGTTAATAAATGATGAGTACCCTAAGTTGTTCCAGCCAATTTCTAACTTCAAGAAAAGACAACTCATTGGTTAGATCAAAAATTAGAAGAAAACCCATGGAATCCCGGTAAAAGGCTGTAGTTAAACTTCTGAACCTGAATTTTAAGAGCATTAAACACTTGCATAATAATTTAATCCTTTAGGACTGTTAGTATAATTAAATCTTATAGGAACTATTCTTAATAACTAAAGATGTGAAGTAAAATTAAGACATTTTATATATATTATGAACTGTTTTTAAAGAATATTAGTGCCCTAAAGTAGATTTTAAACTTAAATGTAACAAATGTTACCGCTCTTGGCCAGCTGTGTCCCACAGCTGTAAATGCACACGTTGAGTTCTACCATTTGCTGTCTGGTATATCTGTAATAGGTAATGACTCTTGCTTGTAAGTAGTAACACATGTGTGTCTAAAGACATTTACATGTATATACCAATAATTTATACGTATCATTCAGACATAGACCTTCAAAATGTTTCAAATTAATAATACTACTACAGAAATGAATAACAATTTTCCTACAATAATAATAATAACAATTAGCAACATACTACATGATAAAATAATTCACTTACCACCCGTTTTTCCTTAAAATCAATGCCAACAGTGGATATAAAACGGGAATCGAATGTACCATCAGTATACTGATACAAAAAACTCGTTTTACCCACTCCAGAGTTTCCAAGGGCCAAAAATTTAATAAGATAATCGTATTCCATTTTGGGGAATTGATTGATAAAGCACGATTATTGTACTTCGAATGTTATACTTTGTTAAAGACACTTTTCCATAAAATTGTATTGATCGTTTTACGCATGATGCCAAATACTCTTGATAAGAAGTTAGCGCATTAATTTGTTTGTTTAATTTTTGAAGGAAAAATTGCCACCACTATCAAAACGAAACATGTGCGATATTAGACACCTGTTGCCTACGTATACAATTTTCAAACGATTTGTGCCTTTCAAAACAAAATACTGCAAATATAACACTACTTGGTATTGGGAACTATAATCTTTAGAAATTAAAGGTAAATAATTAAACTAAGTGAAAACCAACTCATCACTCAAAATTCACGATCTATACTGAACTGTACTGAACCTAGTTCACAGTGACCAGTGACTACAGATTTAACAAGACTAGACGTGTCTTTATTTTCAAGGGGTTTAGAATTGTCCCTTGAAAACAATCGCCATCTGTTATATCTTCCGGAAAGAAATTAGGGGACGATTATTATACTGGTTGTGCCCTCTTAATACGGACCTGGTATCATATTGGGGTTCTAAGGACCCCGAAGCACCGGTAACGTTCTCTGTATATCGCCCTGGTATCGTTTTGGGGTTCTACGGACCCCGAAGCATCGATGATGTTCTCTGTATATCGACCTGGTATCGCATTGGGGTTCTAAGGACCCCGAAGCATCGGTGACGTTCTCTATATATCGACCTAGTATCGTCATGGGGTTCTAAGGACCCCGAAGTGCCACCGATTCTGCATACCGAAATTATATCGTCTTGGGGTTCTACGGACCCCGAAGCATCGATGATGTTCTCTGTATATCGACCTGGTATCGCATTGGGGTTCTAAGGACCCCGAAGCATCGGTGACGTTCTCTATATATCGACCTAGTATCGTCATGGGGTTCTAAGGACCCCGAAGTGCCACCGATTCTGCATACCGAAATTATATCGTCTTGGGGTTCTAAGGATCCCAAAGCATTGGTGACGCTCTCTGCATACCGACTTGATATCGCTTTGGGGTTCTAAGAACCCCTGAACACAAATAATCTGCATACCGAAGTTATATCGTCTTGGGGTTCTAAGGACCCCGAAACACAGATAACATTCTATATACCAATATTATGGCATCCGGGGTGTCAAGGACCCCGAGGCACCGTCGACCCTCTTTACTTACAGACACTACGGCACTCGGGGTATCTAAGGCCCCAATGTACCGATGATACTGCATACCGATATTATGTCTCCGGGGTGTCAGGGACCCCAAGCAAATAGCGAAATATAAGACCTAAAAACGAACAAATCGTGAAACTCACTTGTTCGGAATAGTGATGGGTACGACCGGATCTAGCGAAATATAAGACCTAAAAACGAACAAATCGTGAAACTCACTTGTTCGGAATAGTGATGGGTACGACCGGATCTAACGAAATATAAGACCTAAAAACGAAGAAATCGTGAAACGCACTTGTTCGGGATAGTGATGGGTACGACGTGATTCAATCCTGGGGTGTCTGGGACCCCGAAGCACCAGTAATACTATTTGCATACTGATATTATGGCTATCGGGGTGTCTGGGACCCCTAAGTACCGCGTATGAGTGTGCGTGTGTGTCCCCTTTTAGTCGCCTCTTACGACAGGCAGGGGATACCGTGGCCGTATTCTACTCCCCCCGAGCCACAAGGGGCTTGATATCATCATGGGGTGTCAAGGACCCCGAAACACGGATAACATTCTGCATACCAACATTATGGTATCCGGGGTATCGGGGACCCCGAAGCACCGGTGACACTATGTCGACACCGAGAGTGGACACTGGTGGGGACTTTCTTACATGTATATGTGTTACGTACGCAATGACGAAAATTAAAGTACAACAATATTGCACTTATGTATTACCTGAATAATTGAAATGTTAATAATCTTTTATTCATTCTGGCAGCAGTTTTAATGCGTACAAGTTAGAAAATTATATATCTTTAATCCCTAACTGTCGGTAAGTCTATAAAAATTCGACTCCTTCGCCATCTATGCAGTAACGGCAGAAACTACTCGACAATTTACCGACTGCAGGATGATCGATCGATAAGCCGGCAACTTATCGACTGCCAGAGGGAGTTATCGAATAGTTTGGGACGTTTTGTATAGATGGCGCTAGAATCTCATCTTGGGGTGTCTGGGACCCCCAAATTATCACCCCCTCGAAAACAAAGGCATGTCCAGGCGTTCTGCGCGTGTATGTTTTGTTCGTTTACTCGATCAGAACCGGCAAAATGGACGATATAGCACTTCCAGCATCTGATCATGTTTTAGAAGTGATTTTTTCTTATTTAGATTTGCACACGTTGAGAAATTGTTCCTTAGTGTGCAAACGATGGAATCAATTTTTAAATGATGAGAACAATGACGCGTGGAGAATGCACTGTCTCAGAAAATTAGCCCAAGAAGCGCTTAGTTCCGACTTGTTGTCATCAGTGCCTACTTACAAATCGAAACTTCGTGCATTTTATCACGCATGGAATCCTAATGACTGTTCTCGTAACATTTACATTAAAGACAATGGATTCACCCTCCACAGGTAGACTTCAATTCAGTCATTAATATGTGTTTATTTTGGAAGCTTTACACTCAGCTTCTGATTGTAAATGGCACGCATTTTAAATCTGTTGTGTTTTCTAAATATCTTTTAAACTTCTGATATACAATGGTTGTATACATGTATTACAGAAACCCAGTTGCTCAAAGTACAGATGCCTGTAGAGGTAAAATTGGTTTCCGGCATGGTCGTCATGCCTGGGAAGTTATTTGGGAAGGACCTTTGGGTACAGTAGCTGTTATAGGCATAGCTACAAGAGAAGCACCTTTATTATGTCATGGCTATGTAGCATTAATGGGTTCTGATGAACATTCATGGGGTTGGAATCTAGTAGATAATCATTTGTTACACAATGGAAATGTACAAGGAAATTATCCTTTGCTTAATAATGCTCCAAAATATCAGGTATGTTACATTTTTTTAATTGCAAGAGATGGTATGGTTGTCAAATATACTATAAGGTATACATTTGTAATTAACAGGTTGGGGAAAGAATTAGGGTAATATTAGATTGTGATGATAATACATTATCTTTTGAGAAAAATTATGAATTTTTGGGAGTGGCATTTAGAGGTATTGTATTTCAATATTTATTAGCTAATAGCATAAATGTTTATTGAAATATTTCCTTCTAAAGTTCTAGCAATAATAGTGATATTAATAAGAAATTAAATATGTAGGGTTGCCAGACAAAAGATTATACCCTTCTGTGTCTGCTGTATATGGAAATACAGAGGTATCTATGGTATATTTAGGACCACCTTTAGATGGCTAACACTATACTTCATGTAGAAACATATCCTCAGAGGCTTATTCAAGGCTGTATGATGAAATCTCTGTCTAGAGAATAGTGCATCATACTAAAATGTCTACTATAAAGTAGAATTAGCACACTAATGAACTACTGTATGATACTCTTAATGAAGGATGTGTGCCTGTTCATTCAGTCAATAACATTGTAAATAGTATTAGCATCTGATTTCAACTCATAAATCTATCACAGAGCTTTATAATAGTAATGAGTTACTCAACAATTAACGTTTATAAATTTTACTTACAATCATACATTTGCTAATAGTTAATGTTGAGAAGGTCCATACATTGAATACAGTAAAAGCTGGATATATGCAACAAAAGTTTGACTGGATATATGCAACATCGCTATCCCCTCCGTTTGTGGGGATCCCCCTAGGCGAACTGAGCCGCTCGACGAGGAAACCGTGTAATATGATCCGACCGTAATATCGGTGTGACTAATACTAATTGAACGATAAAACTTTTACTAACACATTTGTGAGATTTTTCTGATTAAAATGATACCAAACATAAGGCAGGCCGTACACCAAAGATGCACCAAACACGTTGCATGTTGTGTACGAACGTAGAATAGGTATCGCGGCTGAATACAAACGATGTGTACGGACGCAGAATCGACACCTCGACTGGATATATGCAACGTTTAAATGCCCAGAATCGATACCTTGGCTGGATATATGCAACGCCTGGGTCCCAATGTTTGTTGCATATATTCAGCTTTTACTGTAATGCAACTTTTCATTTGAATTTCATGATGGAAAGTATCTTTATACGAAAGGTTGAGTGGTATGGTATATTACCGAATTTAGGATCAATCTACAAAGAGTTGAATTATACGATTTTTAACAGAAAAATTCCTGTGCAAAATGATTGTGTATGATAGCTAAAAAAATCCGAGTCGAATTATTGTTATTTTAAAGCCTTTCCAAATCATAAACCTGTAGTTTAAGTTGATACAAATGTACATAAAAAAAAAGGATTTTATGATTCTTTTACTCTTCCATACAGTATTGGTATTTAAGTCCTTGTATAAATACATGCTTTATACGTATAAATCAACTATCACATGCCAAAGAAATGGCAATTCTTATAATAGTATATAGTTTATTTTGACGGCTATTAACTATTGTACTAATTTTGTGGTAACTTAGAAAGAACTGTGATTCATTTGTATTTTGTTAGTGTACTTATTTTTGTCTATGGTATCTGTGTAGATGTTTTACTTATTTATATTTTACCGTGGCTGTCGAGAAGTAACAGATATTTTGCGGGGAAAAGAGATACGAAACACCTCTTTTTTTCTTTTACAAGAGTTAATTACGCTTAGTGTTTTAATTTATTCCAGATGCTTATATAAATTTTAAATCGATATACATATATTTTCCAATGTTAAGAACTGATACATGTATATATATATTTTCTTTTTAATGCCAATAGAGCTCAAGTAGCGGAATCTTCGAATAAATCGAGAATAATTTATAAAATAGTATACAGGGTGTTCCACTTAAAGTGTTCATAGCTGCTTTATTTTTTAAATGTACAAAGCAATCTGTAAAATATTGTGTGGGAAGAAGTCTAATTAATTTATACGATCTTTATTATTTCCCTTTTTTCTTTTAATAGATGAAACTAATTCGACTTATATTATTTTCAAAGCATATTAAAAGGAGAAGAAGTAGTTTAGTACAGTCCAAGTACCTGTGAAATTCATCTACACAATATCAAGAATGAGTATCGTTTTTCCGTTGTGCGGTAATATGTGTGATATAGCTTTGTGTATGAAAGTTTGTTTAATCAAAGAATTAAGTATTTCACCACTATTGTGATGAATGCACAATACGTCATATTTAACGCAGATCATTTTTCTGATTCGCTTATCGCATTTAGAGTAAGGAAATGTTGTATTGATTACACGTGAAAATTGTACATCGTGCTCTATGAGATATATTTATAGATAGTAATATTATCAGTGTAACAATTGACGCTGTAACTTATTCGTCAGGCTACGTTATGTATAGCCTGCGATAAATCAGTATTCCTAAACTTTTGTACAGAATCGTGTACATAATGATCATGAATGTACAAGGAGAGAATCGCCCTTGTTTCCAATGGTTTCATCAGCATAAGTAGATAATTACGAGTCATGGACTGATTTAGAATTTATACCTTTCTCGAATGATGATAAAACTATTCACATTGAAGAGAAAAAAACGTTATATAAGTTATGTGTGGAATATAAATTACCAAGATTACACGTGGAGTATAGTGGTGCCTTATAACGATTCTTTCGGTGTAATCTCTATGTGGCTACGATACACGATAGTAATTTAAGCAATACGATCAATCCATTAAATGTAGATGTACATGTTAAACAATTCGAACTACAAGTACATGTCGTTTTGTAAATACGCATAATTATCATGTAATCTCCTGGGAAACCATTCTGTACAAATGTTTAAGAGAAAAAAGTAAATTTAATCGTGATACGATTCAGCTTGGAACACCGGTATACTTGCAGATGTATCAGGAGTACGAAAGTTTTAAAAAAAAGAAATGTACATCGCTCTGTAAATAAATTATTTTATTTTAATGCTTTAATGTTTGTATTGTTGCATACCATCAAACGTGTCTGACGGTAATTCTTAATACTTCCGTTCTAACGGAATAATTTTTATTTTAGATAAATCCATTCTGCTTCGCACCTTATCCTACTTATCGTTATACCAATGAAGATCAAAAGTAATGTTTCTTTGATTCTTACTTTCCAGAAGCCAGTTCCGTGTTTAGTACCAAATTTATATTATCATTACGGAAACAACGTTCTCCGTAACTTACAAAAATATAACAACAATAATTTATTGCACACTTAGTTCAACGAATAGTCCATCACCTTTTCGACTATGCAATTTATATACATTGAAAATTCAATATCGTAATGGTCTAATTTATAATTAATTTATTGATATTTATAAAATTAATTCATACTACATGACCTATAATGTCAGAAAGATTCTTAATTTAATTCTAAATTAAAGTTTCAACTAAGTTAGACTCATTGCACTAGCGAATCTTCTATGTACATAATACACAACACATGCTATTCGTGCTTATTCATGTATACCTTGTAAGATAATAGGGC
The DNA here is from genome assembly GCF_051020975.1 of Osmia lignaria lignaria. Lineage (NCBI taxonomy): Eukaryota > Metazoa > Arthropoda > Insecta > Hymenoptera > Megachilidae > Osmia > Osmia lignaria. The sequence goes on along the minus strand of NC_135036.1, from coordinate 11,613,706 downwards.
TATGAATTAGAAGTAACATAGGCGATGCACATACATACATACACGGTCCTTTCTGTACATAAAACATAATTTGTTTTTTTAATTTTCTTACTATCTCTACTATGTAACAGTGACCCGAAGCACGTGTATTACACAATACATTTGTTATACATACAGTTCCTTCATGTTTTAATGTGTCGTAAATATTTTCGCAAATCGTATAATTATCATTGCACAGACTCGTGTACATGACTATTATATAATGTACAATATAAAAGGTATTTTCATCGTACTATATCAAGATTCTAAATTAAACCTCATCGAGGCCTTTATAATCGCATACCAGATGCGGACAATGACTATTTTTTAATATAATGTAATTGTTATTGAGACCTTTCGCTTGGAAATTTTATATTACAGTAAAATGTTCAGTTTTTTTATTTATGTACACTGATTTTTTATTATCATACAATTGATGTGAATGCAGTATGCTTTAAAAAAGCATTCAATGGTGTAAAAATCTATTTATATTCATTTTATTTTCCATGCAAAAGGACACAAATATCAATTGTGTAAAAAGTGCGCACAATTAAAGATTAATCCTTAACGCTGTGGAAACACTGAAGTCATACATTCTCTACCCAAACTATTAATATTGTAATTTTTTGTGAATTAATAAGTATCTCATTAGTATCTTTTTTTTAAATGTTAGGCCATCTAAATAATCAAATAACCATTGAGTTATCAGAATAGGTAAATGCAGATCGAAATTTACATTTCAACGTAAAATAAGAATACATTGATTTTTATTTGGAGATTGTATAAAAATATACAAATTTCGGTTGAGAATTTTTAAAATAATAAATATAAATTCGAATTTATTCATAAACTTATAATAAAATTATGTACAATTACGATCTTTGGACTGCAAACATTCCATGTTGCATTTTTTTTTCTTTGGCGCTTTGAATTGTAAATTTAATAACATTTTTACATAATAAAATATGTCATAGAATAAAATTTGTGACAGTCAATGTAAACTTATTGAAGTAATTTCGCGTAGATTGAGTATATGGAATGTACTGTATAATTAAAGTAATAATTTGACTATGTGCACACTGTTAACACAATCCTACATTTCGTTAGTATTAATAAACTAACGATCGTTTTTTTATCAGTGCATTCGTACTTTAAACTGTATCACGTAATGTAATATACATTTATATATCACAATCAAGCTGCTTCTTTATGGCTGAGAAACTTGTGAAATAAAGTCACACTTTACCAAAGTACTTAACAATATGGAAATAAATTATAATATGTTAAATTAGGAAATTCAGTATTTGACTCGATAACTGATTTTTTTTCAGTTACAACAGGTACTTTAAACTATTTTCATGGCTAAAATTGCCATTATTCATAGTATAAGATAAGCTTCATAGTAATTTTACATCTAGGCACGGAAAGCATTTAAATAGATACATACATAAGTATTAAAAACTTTTCAATGAGGTATGTATTTTTGCAAGCATAGTAAAATTATAATTTTCCATGAACAATAAAAGTATAAAAAAATTAAATGTTCTATGGTGCTGGTATGTATTTAAGAAAATGATCTGCCTAGACGCATTAGGAATGCGAGATTTTTAGAGTCCCATAATCTAAAAATTCTAATTGGAGAAACATGCTACATCGGAATAGTAGCAATTGAAATTCATAAGATGTTTCTATTCACTGCATTGAAAGATGCAGTGTAAAAAATACCTAGAAACGTGTTTAAAAAAGGGAACCTGTAATTTTGATTACAGGCACTGACTATAGTTACGAATGCACGTACAAACACAAAATAATTTGTGTTCGTTTAATTATTGACAAAGTTGTCGGGTTCCCTTAATCATGGAATATTCACTTACTTTCGGCAATGTATCCATACAGACTACGGTGGCATCAATTACAAAGTATTAGCCTAATTTAAATGTGTATGTCCATTTCCCGAGTTATTCGTATCTTCATATAACTTTTGATCGTTCTCCAATTTGTACTTCTTTTCCGGAAGTGTACACTCCAACGTCGCTTTTACTCTAGTTAGCGGACACTTGGTTAAAAAATAGTCTGATGAATAGCAAAATAATTTGCATAATAAAGGGCATAATATTCCTTGATGAATCATCGTCCATACGCGATAATAGTTTCCCGCGAAGGGGTCTAGAACAGCCGCACACAATATGTGGCTAAGATTGACTTGAATAGGCTAAAACATAAAATGTTGATACATTAATTTTAAATAAATAAATACAAAATTTAAATCGAGGGATGAGAAAATTTATACCAAAGCAATAGATTGAAGAATCCAAAAATGATATGCAAGATTTAGCCCGTAACTAAAAATAGTCCAACTCATATCTGATAAGGGTTCTACATTATAAACACCTAAAAGTACAAATGAAAATACATTCACCATATTAATGTTTCTATCCCTACTTACTTAAAAAAAAAAGAAGAGAATTGTACCAACCTCCAAGCCTCAGTAAGTAATATGGTATTACTACCATTAAGCCATGTTGAATCCAGTACATTGCTTTGTCTGCAAATATCTGTAAGAAATGTATTATTGTCAATCTGAAATATTTAACTACCTGCTTATTAATAAAATGATGAGTTACTCTGCGTGATTCTGTCTCTGGAAACAAGTATGCTAAAAGTGGTCCATTTAAAAAGTTCAAGTGTATCCTGAAGACAGCTGTGACTGTTGGACTGGGATCAGCTATCAGCAAGTATAACTATATTATACAAAAATCAATGATAACAAGCAGCTGGAAATGAATATATATATATATATATTGCTAATATGTAAATAAGTTAAGTTTACCTGTGCTGCTGTTGTTATATGACACGGATTTAATAAATATACAATTGTCCTGCTGGTAAATTTAAAGCCAATCTCTATTCCTAATACCAGTGACATAATCATCAATAATATTCTTTTGCCAACACGGTCATGATTTACATAAGGTACCTTGGTTGGTAAACTCATTTGTTTGTAACCCCAAATGAGCAAAAATATGATGACTATAGATATAAATAATGTTTCAATTATTCTTCTTTCAGGACTTATATAGTTTGCACATTCTGGGCCTACATTACGTGGTATGGAGGCATTAACACCATCATATGCCCATTCAAACATTGTTAAAAGTTCTGTTTATACAACTAAAACAAAGATAAGTAATATTGTTAATTCAACTTTCTTAAGTACACATTTCAATAGTAACATTAAATACAAATCATGTTCAATTACAAATTTTAAGTTTTCATTTTTTTAAATTTAATATTAGAAACGTTTTGCCATGTGATGTTCTTTACTTCACTAACATTTTTGCACTGAACTTCAAGTCAAAGTGTTATCAAGCTGAACATGCAAATTCATGATAAATTTTAATAGACTATTATATTTGAATGACAAGTCAGAAAATATAATTATCGATTCACCTAAACACAAGTGTCTTCGAATACAAGACCAAAAATAAATATATGTATCTTTCTTGACGTAACAATTTAGGTTTAGGCAGGCAGATGCACCGTAACTTAAGCTGAATTAAGTAAATACAAATATTGTAGTTTGTACCATGTAATTGTTATATCAGTGCGAAATAGTATTTCTATGGAATTGTTCTTTACTTGATGCACCGTTGCCAAAAATAGAAATATTTTTTAAGAACTAATGGTCGGTAAACTGATCAGAAATTCGATCACTGCACCATCTATTCAAAAGATAGATAAGTTGATAAGTTGTCGAGTAGTTTCAGCGGCTTTTGTATAGATGGTGCAATAGTCTAATTAGAGACTATTTTTTTTTTATGAGCGATTTAATTTTACAATTAAATTACAATTAACATTTAAATTCCATTGTATCAAACGAAAGAGGAAAGAAAAAGTTTTGAGCACATGATACGATTACAAAACATTAATTACCATTTTTATTAAAAGTTTCAACATTACGGTTAAATGATTTATCATCTGGCAAAGTAATAGAGTAATTAATAACTTAGTTATTAGTAAAAATGTCGTTCAACATTTCGGTGACTGGGCAAATCACTTGGTTGATAAATACGTCAGCTCGTAGATGTCGTGTGATTGTATATAAAAAGTTTCTCCAACATTTTACCAAGTAGGAAGATCATGCAAGCGACAAAGCTCGCGCTTACGGTTACTATTAATTAAATTTCGTGAGTCAGTAAAAAACTATCCGACCAAGGAGAATAAATTACTGATAATATCTAAAGAATTAATCGATCAAGCGGAGGAAAGCATTGGAGTATGGTAATGCCCGTTAGCGCTTAATTAAACCGGGGAGTACCATCTACTAACCATTAACGTTAGAAATGTTATCGATGAAGAGGGTCATTTTATCAGACTATAATGATTATTAAAAGAATAGACAATCAAATATTACAATAGTGCAATAGACTCGCAATAATGACTTACTGTTGGAACTCAGCGCATACCCCTGTTTTAAGGGAGCCTACTATCCAAGGGCACATCCAGGCTAAACCTGCTAAAGAAACTTCATTTTGCATTTTACCGGAGTGCTGAAAGAGTCATGTATTTAACGATAAAAGTGCGTTGCTCCAAATGCATAAAAAAGGGAAAATATGTAGCTAATTATGGAAAATATGGAAATAATTATTAGAGGGTTTTGAACAAGCCTCACAAGTAGAAGCGTGACGATGTAAGGCGGAGCAGTTGGAGATCGTTGTATCGGGGTTATTCGCGTCGCCAGTGGTCGAACGTGTCATGTGTGCACGCCGTAAAGTGAGCAGCTTGGCACTTGCAGTTGCAAGCCTTTAGGTTGTGAATAAGGGGAGGAGCCTTGCTGCATTTCCAACGCAATTATCCCCATTCTGTTGCGGCTTCCATTCCTGTTTCGTGCTCCCTGTCCGTCGAGTGCGCACACAATGCGCCGCCATCTTGGTCGCGTGCATTCCTTCGTTTTCTCGATTTTTTTTTTCATTCTCCCTCCCCAATGTTTCTGACTTTATCCCCCATTTCTCTTTTTCTCTGTCGCTCTGTAGACCAGTCCTGATCCGACGGGAACCACCATTCGCCGGTATTCTGCAAACTGCACCCGCTTTTGCCGCGATTTACACACCGTTGGAGGTGTTGCTCGAACCTGCTCACACTCAGATTGGCTTCCCTTGCTAATCTCACCGTTTCAATCTTGACAGTTCTTTCGTTCTTCTTTTGATTCGTACACGAAGCTCCGTTTCGCTTCTTCTTAAGTCGTTGAAGCGATTTGAGTTAGGGTACGAATTTCAACTTGGAATGGCCGGCTAGTTTATATCTCCGAATAGTTGAAAAAATCTGGACTAGACCTATTAGAAATATGGTTCGTCACCCATATATCTTTACATTCCCGTTACCTGTAATCGCGTTTCAACAACATGGTGGCTAATAAACAACCAACAAAGGTGTCTCGTTATTTTCTACTCGTAATTTCCGTGACGGACATTGCACTGGACATTGCACAGCACGAAATATATGACATTCAACTCTACGATAACACATTTTTTTTAGTTTTTTTTCAGAAGGCATTCGTGGGAATACGCAGTTGTTACGTTATCGATAGTGCTCTTCAAAGCACTATTAACTGGGCTGACGGTTATCAATAGCAGGGTATCACCGGTTTCATTGCATTATTTAGCGACTATTAACTTTTATATACATACCACGGTGACATACGTGCACGCCTCATTGTCACGATTTAAGCATTCGAATAACAGCACGTCACCGTCGTTTCGCTGGAACCGAGCTTTAGATACCAGCTATGCTAATCTTGATTCATGTACGTCACTTATTTCACTTTGTTGTCACTGTATTTCTAACGACAATTCTTTATTTAGATGGAGACAGGAGGCCACGAAAGTACCTTCAGCGAAAAATTGATATCGGTCGATTATTGCTATTCATTGGAAGAACATGAAAATGTTGGATGAAAAGCTTGTAGATTCTTTTACGACGTCCACATTGCACTTCCGCCGTTTATGACGTTCTCTGTTTCCGGCTCGCAATTGTACCGTCAACTGGAAGAAATAAGTTGAAAGTTTGCGATTGAATAGTTTTTTAGAACTGGTAGCGTCTTTTTGGGCCTTCGTGCTACTTGACGCATGCCTGTGTATTTTTGTGTTTCAGACATTCCAACAGAGCCAATAAAATAACTTCCTTCAGAAGTAATCAAAGGGGTTAAAGATCTGAAGAATCTAGAAGCATCTATGAAACGTCATGAACCATATCATCCTATTAATAAAATGCAGTGAGAAGAGGCAGGGTCCAGCAAAGAGAGTAACAAGCGAAGAAAGAATCGAATTCCATGGTGAACCATCGGATCGAAAGGAGTTGCTCGGTGGTGAACGATGATGGAACTCGCGTGTAGGAATAAGTTTCGTTTTGAAACGAAGTCCAAGAAAGCGGATAGGTTCGAGAGTAATTTTCGAATAATTGCCTCGTCCAAGCCGGGTCTAGGAAGGCCGATCCCTCGGCCATTCGATAAACAAGAATAAAACGTGCTGCTCCTTCTGGCTAGCTAGCGTGATATCCTTCCACGGCTACCGGCATCCTCGAGCAAGAATAATTTTCGATGGCGGCCAACATCATTTCCAAACGTCCAACCGAACCATTTCGGATCCTTTGCTCGATCTTTTATTCATCGAAGATCGAACGAAATGGTTGTGTACAAAATTCGGAAGCGAACCAACGGTTCACGACTCCGTTGGTCCCCCAATTGCGCCACTATGGCGTATTTCAGCACGAAATGGAAGCTCAGAGGAAAAGAACGGTGGATGATCGAAATAAACGACGATTTGTTAAAATAATTTCTATTAATCGATGAGAAGTTCATATACGAGATCAAGGATAGAAGTCGTTTGTCGTACGAGGATTAATTTAGACGTAGGTTTGTCGTACAGCCCAATGGATAACAATTACGAGCTTGTGAATTGTTTGAGAACTGGGGCAGCGTGATATCCGTGACACTAGTCATTAAACGTTGCAGCGTTTTCCAGGCTATTAAAAGAACTCGCTGATAATTAGTTGATTAATCATGATTATTAACGCGTAGGTGCGCGTTACGCAGCTCTCGCAGAAAACTTGGGTAACTTTTTCTCGTCCTCTTATGCTGCATTTGTCACAGACTTCCTTATTATGCAAACAAGACAGAAATAGAGCAACTATGCGTCTTATGTTAATAATGTGGTAATGTAATTTCCAGCGTTTCCAAAGATTTCATGGAAAATTAGATTTACCTGTCCAGTGTCGAGATGGTGACACGGTAGCCGTCGGAAGTTAAATTCCAAAGAGCTCTATCGATGCTATTCGCTCAAATATTATTTCCAAACTCAATGTCTAATCCTAAGTTTTTCATCGTGCCAACTGAACAAACACCGTCACGATGGATATTCAGCTGCAATTTTGACGTACGATCTCCCAGAGGAAGCCAGATAAGCGGTTAACAAGTAACATTCGTAGGCTACAGGAAATCGACATAGAATCCGTTTCACGAGCTGGCCTTGGAACCGGTTTACTCGCGGGTCTTTTCGTCCCGACCGTAACTCGACACAAGTCCGAGGGCAATTTACTCATTATCGCACCTCCGTTTTGAAATTCCTCCGGTTCTCCGCCGCCTCGCGCCGCGTCAGCCATCCGACTTTGCAATCACTGGCTCGCGGCGGCCATTACTGTTCTCCGGGATGTACCTATACTGACGTGCATATTTGTGGATTCACGTGGCGTGATCTACCATCTAAAAATCATGGGAGCGATCTCCCTTGGATAATACGAGAGCAACCCCCTCCAGGAAATTCTGAAAACTGTAGTCGAAAATTTAAGAAATAGATCTGAATATTAATAAAAAAAACCTTCTATGGAACAAAGAATCGGAAGACAGCAAAGAACACCGAGCAACTGGTAAAAGCTAAAGACTTAAGGGACCAGGGGAAAAAAGCCAACGATCATGGATGGATCCTCGTCCACGGTCATCGTTAGTGCAATTATAGCGTCCCACACGAGAGAGAAAGAAAGAAGATTCGGTATCGAGGCCGATCGGCGAGTTGGGTAAATTAGCCTGAACGTTGAAAGCGATTTCCTTGTCAGGGTTGAAAGGATGGGTCAGACGAAAATCCAGGGTCCCTAATAAACGCCGTAGGCTGTGCGGTACGCGGACCAAACGGTGGTCGCCACTTTATTGGCCTCTCGACGAGCGGACAAAACCGACCAAGTTCCTTGGAAGGAAGCAGAGAATACAGACGACGTTATGTATCTCGTGCTTTATATCGTGAAATTGGCCTGTTAAAGCGTTACTACGAATTCGTGGCCTTGCGTACCATTTCCGTGGAAGCTCGAGTCATCGTTAATGGCCCAGGTCAGTCGGTTTCCTTTCGCTAGGGACCGGACAAAATCTAATTGAATCCGGACATCGATAGGGCTTTCGAATTAATCCTTTTTGCACCCGTTCCTCTGTGTTGATGATCTTTGTGTAACCAAATGATTAGTCTTTTTATTACTTTGTTATCGTGCAATTTCTTCAGGTTAAAAGAAATTTTCCGCCTTTCAAACTCATGAATAAAAGATATTGGTTTTTGCAACAAGGAAATCTAGGAAATGCAGTTTCGAGGCAACAGGTGGAAAAATAAATTCAGCGATCGGTATGTCTGCAAAAGGAAGAGAAACGGGGTTCGCGAGAGGTGTTGCGTCAAGAACGAACGCTTTAATTATTACAAGCAGTGGAGCGCGTTCCTCACGCGGCCATCTTGTACCCACCTCGACGCCATGTCGGTGTATATGACCATTCTTGAGACATCTTGCATACATCATCAAAATATTCAGCTGAAAATAAATTCATCAGGAAGAAGAAGAGAAAATTTCAAGATTCATCGAAAAAAAACCATTTGTTTTCCGAAGAAATAAGAAAGCTCCCGATACCAGAAGCATTGAAATCCCTTTGCGTATCAGGGAGCGCGATCTCGCGGTTGGAATAATAAACAACAATTAAAGGCGCGGCACGTATGAAATGAAGTCTCGATTATCGGAATTATGCGCATCGCGTGTACGCTCGCCGCGTTGTTTCTTTTCGTTGGCTCTCTTCCGCGCTCGCGTAACACAGCAGCGAACTATGAACAAAAAGCAAAGAGGAGGGGAAAAAATACAACGACGGGTAGAAAAGAAGAAGAAAAAAATATTGAGCAGAGGGAGGGTGAGAAGAGAGAAAGGGTAGGGAAAAAAGGGAGCCGCGTCGACGACTCGTTTTCAGCGAATCGATTAACCGCATTAAAATTTCTTTCGCGCTTAATACCCACGTCTGCTCGTCGCAGATGTCAGATCGGTTGACTGCGAAATTACCAAATCGGTTGTTCTACAAATTTTCTACGTACAGAACCGAATGAATAATTTTTGCCGCCTTGGTTTTAGGTATATTCGCTCTGCAATTTATTGACTTCGGTACTGAAGCTAGTAAAACATATCATTTGAACTTGGAATCCTTGATTCTCTAACGAAAGCTTCAAAACATTCAACCCATCCTGCATCAAGAATAATCATAAAGTGGTTACTAACTACCATGCCACCTGTAATTCCTATGTTTGTCCTCTCTGACCAGCAGATGATACCTACATATAAATACTCTTCTGATAGAAGCAAGAACCTCCGTAGCCATCTTCGATGTATCTGGCCTATAATTCTGATTCGAATTTCCTTAATATTCAAGGGAGCAAATTAGCCGGCGGTAAAAAGGACGAAGGCAGGATCTTGTGGAGCCGAAGTAATCGGTGATGAACGTCGAAGAAGATGCGGAGGTTCGCGGTCATAGAGGGACAATCGGGAAACACGTCTGCTAAGTCTCTCGGTGCCGTGAAAGGTAGAAGATCGGAGGCAAAAGGAAGCAGGGTGAAATGGTAGGAGGTTAGGGGGGTTTGAGGGGAGAGTTGGCAGGCAGACCGGCTGTCAATCAACCGTGGGTTAGACTACCAATTTCTTCACTCATAATTTCTGATAATTTCTTCGGTGCCGAGCGAACTGGCGCGGCTGCCGTTGCATTCCCTTCGTCCCTCTTCGACTCTTTGGCTCTCTTCCCTACCGTCGCCGCGATCCACCGCACCGCCACGAAAATCATCCGTAAGAAGGTAATTGCACCGATCATGTGTACCGGCGGCTTGTATTTATCCTTGTTTCATTATAATAACAATGTAACGCGGTACGGCTCTCTGGAAGAACCGGGGATAATCATCGGTTCGATACAGAACAGACCTCGGATGATATTTCTGCTGGCTGGGTATATTTAATACGGCGGCAATTAAATAAACGTAACACGGTCTAAGTTAGGTTTCTCTATCATGGTTGGTAAGCTCCACGATGAAACCTGACCACGTGGTGTTAGAGATCTTTTTCGTATAACATTATGCAATTGGAACGATTCCATGAATTTAAAATTATTTTCTATGGCGGTTTTGAAGTTCAACGTACCCGAACCACGTATTACTTGTCCCAATGTTCGCATGTCCGCAACGAGACCAGCTAGCCAACAGTATTACCGCTAATTTGAGGGGATCCATGGTGGCACGGTTCAATGTTTCGTTTGACATGCCGCTTGCCTTTGACTTACTGCATTACGGCGCGGCTCTAGCGACCATCATCAAAACAATATTGCTCCGATCCACCCTCCCCTTTCCTGTCTCCTCCTCGTTTCATAAAAATAACCATAAGCCCTATCGCGGTAATTATTTTAATTAAAATAGAAAAGCGCGATTATTGAATTTGAAGAATGATGGTAATTAGCTTGGTCGTTTCAATGACAGTTGTTCTCATCGGTTGAACGTTGTCTTTCCGGCTTAATTAGTTATGTTAATGAAGCTGAAAAATATGGCTCGATGGGGTATTATCTTGAACGCTGAAGACGATACTTGAAAAATAAACCATGAAGGAAAGTTACAATCTTGTATTAAAGAAAGGTAACGATTCTGCACGCGAAGCTTAAGTGCGCAACCGTTTATTTACACGAAAACTCAAAGAATAACAAAGTATCATCTCGCATCTTTGCAAGCACGAACGTAAATTTATGAAGAATCGTTCGAATAACTTGAATTTCGAAGAACTCCGCTTGACCGGAGGCTTCTGCACCAAGAAGATTAGCGTTGTTGCGTGCAATTTTGTATAAAGTACTGCAACTTTACTTCCGAACTGATGTTCATCGAATACTAAGACGATACCTTTGCTATCCTAAAAAGACCTCGCTATCATCATGGTGGCGATAATAGCACCAACAAAAATTCCCGACAAAATCAGGTGCTGATTGCGTACTCTTTTCTATTTCAAGTTTCTGTCAACTTTCTTCTGATTAAAGTCTCTCTGCGCGTCGGTGGTTGACTACCCCTGACCGTCCGTTACAGAAGTAATTATTCATAGCACGCAATTACGAGCGGTGCGCGGCGTGTCGCTGGTATCGCGGCATCAATTGCACCGCTGCTCGCAGCCCTGATTGCGGGTTTACGTCTCAAAACAATGATTTATCTAATTAAGCCTCGGTTTTGCATTGTTAGCCAGCCTTTTGTTGTGTGCGGCCCATTATTCCGCTGTACATTATTCCCTGGGCACGAAATAGCGACAGATCGGTGGCTTTCGTGCCGCGGCACCTTTCAAACGATCTCCTTGGTGTGTGTACACCTAGGAAACTTGGAAAATCGACGGTGTATCAAGCATAATCTCTCCAAGTTACCAAACTATGGATTTCAACAAACCCAGGGTGATTCCCCCTGATGCATGGATATCTTGGAAATCCCCTATCGGTTGGTAATCCTGCAATTACCAAAGGGAAGGTTGGTCATTCATGTTGCCGCCAGAGGCCGCGAGGATTCAATTTGAGGTATACTTCCCGCGGAAATAATTGAATTCTTTTTAATAGTACCTCTTGGGGGTTGAAGATTGGATTGAATTTTTCAAGTGTTATATATAAGCATTCTAATTAAATCTTCGAATTCTAAATATAAAAAGAAACATTGTAAAGGGAAGGAGTACTTTAACAATTGATTTCCTAAAATTAAACCACTAAAGATTAAAGTTATTAGAGACGGTGCAAGAGAGAGATTCGAATGGTGAATTTTGAGCAGAAAAGAATTGAAGATAACCAGCAGGCACTTTTGTTGCGTGTAAAAGAGTACCTTCAACGGTTGCATCCAGCTTTGAAATGCATGCATGAAATGAGCTCTTAACGCGAACGAGACTTTTAGTAAGAGGCTGTGCAACGTGTTATTAAAACAAGTCCGCTACTAAATAAATTAAAAAAGTTTGCTACAGTTGCCATCATCGGAAAACGGACAATGCAAATCCTTTAATTTTATTTTTCTTTTCGATAATAATAAGATATTCTGTTGAATTTTTTGCGAAACATATTCCTTTCTTCGAATCGAATTATGTCTCGTGAACCATTTCGATATTGTGCATGTACAAACATAGTATTAGTCACGAATTCATAAAAATAAAGGGAAAAAAGAACAATATGAAGTAATTACAGGTAAAAGACAATTATAGAAAAGCCTTGGGAACTTGTAATTAGTTCTACACAGTTTTCATGTAATTGTACCTGTGCATTATGAAATGAGCGATGTTGTAAAAAGCCATTCGACGGACATTGAAAAGTTTTAACAGCGGCAAACGTGTTTTACGTAATGCCAATAACGATGATGTTGATCAACTATCGTGAACAATTTTCCTCGCGGTCCTGTTTCGACCTAAATAACAACTTTCAAGTTTCTTGCGATATTCCAATGAATTCATGAAAAGGAATAATTTAACAGAAGGCAAGCTTACCCTTACTTTTCTCCAACCCCATTAACACTAATGCATATTTCTGCACATAATCATTAAAAAAAACAAAAAAACAACAACAACAAAATGTAATAAACATTTCTTCAATTTCTTTCAAAGTTTCTCAGTTTTCGATCACATCGTCAACGGAAACGTATCAAAACCCTTTCACCCCCTACAAGCAATCATCGAAACAATTCCCGTATGTGTTTCACTCATGCAACCTCTTCTTTTCACGTGACGAAACAACACAAAACATTTTATTTCACCATACCAAATACACTTCTGACAACGAACAACAGAGCCGCTTGCTTGTGACCGGATATCGAGCGATCTAAAACGTCGAAGATAAAAGGATGGGTCGAATCGCATGTCACCGAGACGTTTCGATTTGCTGGCAATCTGTTTTCGGTGGTTTACTCGCGATAGCCTCCACCACTGTTGAAAAATATGTGTAACATTTGCGATTTCACCGCGATCGGTTCCAGCTTAATGTCACCTGGATATCGGTCGCATGTCGCAGCTTGTCTGCTTCGAAACGGGGAGATATCGGCCGTGTCTCGCGATCTGATAACGCTCACGAAGTGAATCCTCATCCGATAAGAGACGATTCTTGCACGTGCAAGAAGAGAATCAGTTGGAAATGTGCTTGGTGATAATCGATCGAAGACGATTCTTATTGTTGAGAGAAGGTGGGAAAAGTATTTGTAATTCGATGAACCGAGAAGTATAATTAAGTTGAGAATGAACACGTTGATCGATTGGATAGATACAGATCGTTAGAAGATATCCAAAGAATTGTGTTCCAAATCTGAATGACTTTATGTTTCATTCCGTCGGAGAACTACGGTGAACAATTTCTTCCTCACTATATCAACACATAAATGAATATTATAAAAATATCAACAAATATATCCCATAACACACATGTTTAACAACAAATAAATTCAACCAAGTCCCTATCTCTCATGTTCGCTCACAGAAAAAACAACTGGAGGAGTTGCTAAGTCCTTAACCTTTTCTTAATACAAAGCATTCAATTCCTTCTTCCATCCGATTGCTATTAATTCTCTCCTTTCTTGAATACCAAAGCCGAAGATTAATGTTAACAACTGTTCGAATGTTCATTAATCTTTATTGATTTTCTATGACATCCTGGACGTTTTCAGATCGCAGAGCACCGTAAAGACACACGGATAAAACGAGAGAGAAACGTCGAAGTTAACGAGTAGTGTTGGTCGGGAACATTACTTACAAACGACATCGGCATAGATCCAACGAAATTCTCAACTCGTTGTCCAAGTAGGAGAAAGAGAGAAAGAGAGAAAGAGGATGGTGAATGCGTAAGGAGAGGAGCGTGTGTTAGACAAGGTTGGAAGATGACCGGTGGAATAGGTGTAATCGTTTAACGCGCACGATGGTATCTTTCGGAGCGGCTGGGTTCGGATCTGGGTAGCGCCATGCTGGTTACAGGATTGGTCGGTTTGTTAGACCAACAGGCGGAGCTTGGAATGGTTTTAGAGGGGGATCGCGAAAGTGACGGGAGAATTTCAGGGGGTAGAAGTTGGCGGGCTGGCGCGAAGAGCGCTTGGAGGTCAGGTTAACTCCTCTGTCGAGGAGGTGAGTCCGCCACCACCACCACTGCTACCACCACCGGCCCCTTCCGATCTATGCCACGGTGTCCTGACTTATGCTACGCCCGGCAGGGCCGCCAGTACACGATACGCTTCTACCAGGCGAACACTGTGCTTCTTCATCGTGTGCTGGCTGTTCGCCTCTACCTCCCGGTTTTCAGCTACGGCTACGAATCCGCGTTTTTCTCGCGCGGTGCGACGCGTCACCGTAGGAAATAAGTGTTAGCGACAAAAGGGAAGGGAAACGGAGCACCGTCGTCCAGGAGAAAGAGGTGGGGGATACCGCGGACGAAGGGAGGGAGTGAATGTTCGGCGGGTGAGAGAGGGATGCGCGGTTCAGTTTCCACGCGCACGTGACGCGATCCGATCGAGAAACGTGTTTTGAATGCTTTCGCCGCTCGACGAACGTACTGACGTCCGCGACGTACGGTCTACTTTCACGGTGTTTTAAGGTTAGAACTTGTACTCTCGGGTACCGTGTTCTATCAAAGAAGCAAGGATTACTTATCGTTATTAGTGAGAGTGCGTGACAAGTTGAGTGAGAAGACAAGAAACCTCGTGGACGACGTATCGAATTGAACGAGATTGACAATGAGGGCGTCGTACCGACGCTACTCTCCAGGGGTCGCAAAGTTGCACGAGCTTCGATATTCGATAGCAATCGAGGCGGGATCATGATCGATTGGACGACGTTCAGAGTGATGCACTGACATTCGGCGGTAGTGATTGTCCATTCGCGATATCAAACAATGGTGATCGACTGTTTGGTATTTCGGTTGTTCTCGCCTCGATGAATCAGTGACAGTGAACTAAACTAAACAAGTAGACGACTGCGAACGTATACAAGCTCACTGTAAACAGGTTGGAAGATGATCTTTCGTTGTTATGGCGTCTGCCGCGTTCCGATACAATTCGTAAACATGAGTGCGCCGGGAATGTTGATCCGGTAGCCGATAATTGGTGCGGACGGATTGTATTATTGCCGTGGAAAACTGTATGATCGCCGGGTGCGTTATTGTTGTCGAAGCATAAACGGTTGGAGCGAAGCGTCGTTGTCGAGATCGGTACGCGAATTTTGACGGTGAACGGGCGCGAAAAGAGGTAGAGAAGTGTCGGTTATCAGTGTTACGTTGCCGCAACGGGAACAGCTGTCGCAGCTGCAACGTCCCGACGTCCAGCAGCGGGATCGGGAGTGGAAAGCTGGACGCCGGCAGCTGGTAGTGACAGACGACGATGACGTAGCGTCGGTAGAAGCAAAGGGCGTCACGGTCTGCACGGTGTACGCGCTGGACAGGACCGCCTCGGCGGGGCTGGGGGTGGTTGGGGGTGTCGTCGGTGTCGCTGGAGGAGGGGGTGGTGGAGAAGGGGAAGTAGTAGTAGTAGGAGGAGGAGGAGGAGGAGGTGGAGGAGGAAGTGGCGGTGGTAGCGGGAACAGCGTCGGGGGTGGCGTGCAGGGGGTGGTCGCCGGGATTTGTGGACCAGCGAACGCGTCCCTCGCGGCGACGGATTACGTGACGGCGGCATGCTATCCCCCGGGATCTCAGCTCACCCTGACCGCCTCTCACCCTCAGCCCCACGTCGTTGATCCCGCGATGACGCCCACCTCGGCGCCGGTGCCGACTCCGACCTCGGCGTCGGGACCCAACAACCCGGTCGCCATGAGCCAACTGGGAACCGTCTATGCCACCAAAAGACGACGCCGAAACGGGAAAAGGTAAGCGACAACGTTCTTTTCTATTTCCGATTTCGTCACCAAACCAATCTGGATGCTAATTAGGGACCGTCTTGTTTGTCAATTTATCAGAGCTGCTTTTTATGCGAAATCACTCGACTGATGCGTGTAATCAAAGTTTTTATATGTACTCGAGTATCGGGATAGGCATGCTATTACCAACTTACCGAGTAATTGATGTTCTCTACATCGATAGTGAATATTTTCAGAAAGCAGCTATTATCTTCTCTATACGTTATAAGAACAGTATTGAGCTTGATCTACTTTGTTTCAATAAATTGTTTCCGGTCTCGGTATGCGATGGCTATAGAATCTTGTTTAGATTTAATATCTTCGGATTGAAATATTTCTCTTCTGTCTATTCTATACTAATGTAGATGGAATACACGAAACGAGGCAATATTTCTTAGGTTATTCAAATTCTTGTCCCTTCGTGTTGTTTCTAATCGAAAAAAATCTGTAAAATGGCGTGGAGAGGTATCGTGACGCGTGTTTTCCCCTTGGTTGGTTGGAAAATTGACGAAGAGAAAGAAGGGACTGGAAGGCGTTAATTTGTTGGTCGTTCAAGTAGGCAACGATAGCAAGCACGTATCGTGACTAGACGCATGTACAATTCATGTGTCTAAAGTAAAGCTAATGGGATCGAAGAAGGGTGTTCACACGTGAAACACGTCCAACGTTGGACTTAACGTTGTCAGCCGATTCAAACGCGTACGTCTCATCCGATTTCAACCTTCCACCGACTACAGACGATGCTTGCTTATCGATTATGTGCTAATTCGATGTCTCGAATTATCGAAGTCATCCCTTCAAGGGAGATCCTTGAAGAGAAGGACAATCGTGGTCGCGTTTGCGCGCGTAATCCCGCGTACTTTTAATTTGCAGACGGAAATGGCTCGCGCTTGAACGCGAGGCGGGCTTGTGATCGTTTGAGCATGGCTATCGGACACGCATAAATATATAAGGGGCAGACTAACCCGCGACACACGATACATATACGTGTGTAATGTTCGATACATCAAGAGAAAGATAGACCAGGGATAACCGGTGCTAAGCTGACAGAGACGGAGTGCGGCACTGATTGCGAATAAGGGGAGGGCAGAACCTCTGGCCAAAGAAATATCCCTCTGAACTTTACTCGAATCGTTAGCATACGTTGCTCGTAATTAGCTGAGATGTAGCTGAATCAAGCATCATCTTTCTCTTTTCTTTTTCTTTTACCGTATCATGAGTTGGGGCATGGATACACATTGTTGATTTAACGAATTTAAGTTTCCTTTCAACTTGATTCGAAAGGGTTGAGTCTTCTCAGATACGGTAAATTAAATTTTATAGAATTATAGTTGCTATGTCCCATAAAAGGGGTAGTTTTCGGTTGTAAAATTGGAAAATCTCTAAATCACTTTACTTCTGTAAAATAAGGCTTGGAAACTCTATCGCGCGTAACTCAATTTATCGTTCCCGTTAATTAGCACGTAGACGTGGTTGGGGTACGTGGTTTCCAAACGATCGATTAAATCGCGAAACGTGAAAGATGATGTCGACCGAGAAGAAGTTAAAAAGAAAGTTATCGGGCCGAGTTTTACAATTATAATTACGATTGTTTATCGATAACGAGAGGATGAATATTCATGGTGGAACGGTTGGTTATAACGGGCATAAAAGAGACGCGTGACATAATCAAACGATAGGGTAATTTAAACCAACAGCATTGCTTTATTATAATGACCCGCGTTCTCAGAATATATTTTACATTTGTCGATATATGTATTTCATCGTATTATGCATATCCTCTCTCCCTCTCCACCATTCTCTCGAGATAAGTCGCACGTTCGCTTGAAATATATTTTTATGCCGACGTAAGAACTCGTAAAATGACATTATTTCTTGAATTATTGATTACTGCTTTGCATAAAACTTAGATTATCAAGGGGATAACACAAATTTCAATGTACTAGTTTAGCCGGTGAAGTTTTTTTTTCTACGTTACTTCTCTTCACGTTGTGTGCTGATATGAAATCTTAAGATTCATGAAGTTTTGATTTAAATTCCCTTCAAAAATTACAGTGTTCTAACTAAAAAAACAAAGGCTGTCGACCTAAGAAACAAATTGATCCCCCCCCCCCCCCCCCTAATCTTCGTTTCCAAAAATTCAGAACATTAATAAAAGTTGTATTCTCTGAAAATTAAAGTTTCCCTGTGAAAGCCATAGCATTTGAAGGAGAAAACAAAGGATCGATCTTTCCGAAGGATCCTCGATCACTCTCGATCGTCGGAGGATCGAAGAACGCGTCACGATCGACAATCGTTCGCCAGTTTGAGCAGAGGTTCGAAGGAACCCGCTTCGCGATCAAGCGGATCACGAGCGAGCGTAATGGAGTTTTAAACGGTGTTTCGAGGTGTACGGTCGACGATCCTTTTCTCGTTCCATCTCACTAGTTTTCTTTTTGATACGATAAAGAATGAGAGGAGTTTGTAGCCCGGGGCATTCTGTCTGCTTCGCTCTCCGCTTCTTCTTCAGCTTCTAGGGATCGCATAGTCCTTCCCTCGGGCTCTCTCGAACTCCTAGGATGAGTTTAAAGATTCCAGAAGATACATGCGGTATTTTGACCTATGGCCCCTAGAGTCTATAGTCTCATTGATGAACAATAATCCACTCATCATCAGTAGGTATGGTTTTTTGCTAGGTGGAGAGTCGTTGGGTTGTTTGCTTAGGTCTTTCAGCTAATAAATTTATTAACGTAGTATCGCATTTACTATGGATGTCCAGGTATCTAAGTAGATCTAATAGTCTCTTGATCAGCACGACGTGATAATGCGTCAGTGGTTTGTATACAAGAAAAACATGAAAATGTCACATGAGAAGAGTGAACTGATAATCACAACCATGCAGATTTATGAATAATTTATCACTAACTAGCAGCAGGATTTCATTATTCCTTCACCACGTATCGTTCTAAAAAGAAATTATTGTTCTTCCCTCTGGCACCCTACAGATTGTACACCTTGATACCGAGTTTAATTATCGAAAATTTGTCATGAATGTTGCATTCGGATCGCGGAAAATCATGATAGAACAGTGACTTACCATAATCGCTAACGATCCACGAGGAAGGGGGCAGTATGGAGTTTCCCCAAAATTCCCGAGGGTTCGGGGAAAAAGGTGGCCCGCGATGCACGGTGCTCGTCGTGGCCTAATGACAGCAGCTTCTATAATTTGGAGTTTTTGAGCGAACAGCCAAATTACCGGCGAACGAAGGGATTACTGTTATTACACGCGGCCGCGGACTCAGTCGAAAGCTGATTATACTTTAGTCAGTCTCTCTCTCGACTGGTCTTCGCTCGTTCGACTGTCAGCTTCGCTCTCGTTCTTTGAGAAGGAGGCCCCGAATCTCTGTGGGGCACAGACGACCCTTTTCGAACGACGATACGTCGAATTTGCCGAATTTCATCTTCGTTAAGCGACGCGTTTTTCGATACTTGCACATTTATTTCTCTCAATATTTCACAATTTTTTGTAAAGACTGGTATTTACGTTCAATGGTGCCAAGTATTAGGCTCATTAACTTCCAGTTTGCTACTTTACTTCGTTAGGATAATAGTATAAAGGAAACGTAAAGAACCTAACCAGAAGGAATTATATTATATAACGTATATATAACATTATGGATTATATAAGTCAGACAAACGAGCAATTTTATGTTCGAATTTAACAATTCGAAACACGGGAAATTACTAAAGAACCACGAAAATAACCGAGGATATTTACGAGGAGGTCGTTGATTTCTTGATGGACAACAACCGTCGTACCGAGTTTCGGCTGATTTGTTGTTAAGTAATTGCTCAGCCTCCTTATGGTCTTCTAACGCGCGTTTATAGCCTTGTAATGAACCTGCTTCACAGGCCTTTCCTCCATTCAGCCGGTCAAAGA
The DNA here is from genome assembly GCF_051020975.1 of Osmia lignaria lignaria. Classification (NCBI taxonomy): domain Eukaryota; kingdom Metazoa; phylum Arthropoda; class Insecta; order Hymenoptera; family Megachilidae; genus Osmia; species Osmia lignaria. Next base: position 11,593,584 of record NC_135036.1, on the reverse strand, counting down.
TCTTCGAACGGGCTTCGTTGCTACCAAACTTTCTCAAGAATCAAATTTATTTCTATTGTAAAATATAGCGCGTTTCGAAATGGCCGCGAGTTCGATCAGCTTGCCAGGACTCGCGGAAGAGTTGAAAGCTGCAATGTTATCAACGTAGTCCTGTGACAGAGAGGAACGATTAGATGTCGTACGATCAGGGCAAGATTTAATTCCGTGGCCGATGGAGGATATCGTTTACCTACTTTCTACATCGTAGCGAGCACACGATGTGTAATTTAATAGACTCCCCTCGCGCGTTAGTCGGCGCCGTGATGCGTTTCGCTCGTGCGAGAGATATGTATAGCCCGAGCCCGCGACAAGACCATTATTGCTGGAACACTCATAACTCCCGTAACCAGCCACACCCAACAGATTTAACACCTCGTATCCAATTATAACGATGCCCCGTGTCACGCTTATAATTGGTGCCCCATTACATATTACCCTGTCGCTTCCGACCCCCTTTGCTTTCTCCACATCTTCACTCGCGGACACTAAGCTTTCGTTATTCTATGCTCGACAATCCTCTTCAATTTCCTATATCAAAACAGACAATTTTTTCCCACCCCAGTTTGTATTTGTTCAACATTGAAAATTAGTAGTATGTACCTAAGTAATGTTGGCTCATCGAGAAACAAAGTTTCCACGAAGTAATCCGGTACATGGTAAAGGGTAGAACGAACCGATTAAACAATCGGCAGGACGCGCAGTGCATCTTCCACCCGCGTTCGAAGCTGCTGGACCGAATGGGGCCCGGTCCAATGGTGAATGGGCCGCACAGCAAGGAATATCCGTCCTCGTGGTTACGGCACCGTGAATAGAGCCATAACGAAGTGAAATGTGCAGGTGAATTTATGCTGCAGGAACGGAGGTGCGCCTGTTTCGTTTAAACCTCTCCTTTCTTGGCGCACTGAAAAGTGGACCCGCGAAAAAACAGCCACGATGCTGATTGAACCTCCTTAAACGAGAATGATGATGAGGTTTAATCAATAAAACGGGTTGCGAGTTATAATTGCATGTGATTACCGTTGATTGAAACTCTTAGTTTACGAAGGGTATCTTTGTGCTGATGGAGATTTCTTGTAGGCTGTTGATTTTGATGTACAGAAAGGGTAGAGCCATTTGAGTAAATGGGTTAAAAGTATGACAAAGTCGATGCAGTGGTAGAAATGCGTAAAATATAGAAGAGAAAGGTCGTTGACAGACAAAGAACAAGATGAAATTGAAGATTTCTTGGTGAAAGAAGCGGCCCTGGGCCTCAAACGATTCATCGATCCGGCTTTGGGCCTCGGCTTGGGGCGAACCTGGCCCGGTACGGCGCTGTGTGTTTAACTATTCAATAATTCATCCCGCCATTCATCACCAGCCAAGTGTAAAATTTATCTTATTTTTATGTATTGGCCCCCTCCAGCTCGCCACCATGTATCAACTTCTTATTAGCCGCGATTTGTTTGGCGCGCGCGGCATCCTCTTCCCTTCTTTCCACTCTCGATTTTTCGCTCTGTTCGATAATAATCCACGTCGTTAAAACGTCTGATCGATCATCCAGTATCGATTCGCATTTCCTTTCTTCGTCCTCGTTGAAAGGAAAAATGTAATTGGAGTACTACACTTTCTTGTTGCAAAAAGTATAGAGATAATTTCAAGTTCCGCACAACCGTTCATCAATCATTCAACTAAATGTACATAAATTGCGATAGAGGATATTTTTAAAGTTACTACACGTCGTTCCATATTGAATCTTGTTAAGGAAACCGTGGAAAAACGCTTCTTAAACGAATGCACGCCTCTTCTGTACGAGTTATTAATTGTTTCTTGTATCTGCTTCGACAAACTGATACGCTCAATCTATCTAAATAATTCTAGCATTACTGCTGTCAGAAGGATGAAATTTACCTAGGTTGTAGACTTAAATTAGGCCTTGGTCCACATTTTCGAATTATACCTACACGTTTCTTCGCTTAAAAATATCCTTGTCTGAATCGGCTTCGGTATAATTACGATCATCAAGAGCCGTATTCCTCGCGGTGAGAAAAACGGATGCTTGAAAAACCAAATCACAGTCTCTGGTGACGTAATGACAATGAGGTGGTCGTCTCCTGACACCGGAAGTACCTGCTCCGCGAGGACCCAACACCGCTGGTCGATGTCATGTGCCGTATTCTCTCTCTTTCTCTGTTTGAGTAAACGACTAAATTGCCGAGGAACAGGGTTAATTATTGACCGTCAGCAAAAAAAGAAGGAACTCTTAGTAGTTGATATACATCGCGAGAGTATCGTTGTCGACTCGCGTACGAGTCCGGGCAATTTTGGAAGTTCGACTAGCATGATTGCTGCCTTTCGGGATAGAACGTCCGACGATTTCCTTCAAGCTGACAGGAGGAATCGCTTCGTTGAGAATTAGAGCGGATACGGAGGTAGTTGAAGGGCTTTGGGGTACGATGTTGTACGCTGGTTTTCTATCTCCTTTCTTTAGTTATTTACTGATTGACAAAAGATTGAATTGGCAATTTTTTCATTGCCACAACTATAATTTAAAAAATATATTCAGAGTTTCAGATGCGATTAAAAAAAGAGAGAGAAAAAGCTGGTATACCGTTTCGAGGAAGCAGAAGAGTGTAATTTCATGAAATACGCGAAATAATTATCGAAACAGCGCGATAGGAGAGCCGGCGGCGTTCCGCTATTTCGTGTAATTAGTTTGTTGACGGTATCATTAGTTCGAGTATCGTTGTTACTCTTCCTTCGTGGACCTCCACACGATTCGCACATTGTATGTACTTCGTGTTCGCTGGTCGGTATATCCTGACCTCTTTCTCGTCAGCAAGGTGTGGCTTGCGTTTTTTAGCACGGTGAAACGCTTTGTTCCTCTGAATAACTCGTGTAATAAAAATTTTACAATAAGAATAGCAAAAATTGGTGACAGTTTAATTAAATAAAAATTGAGGGTGCATTATTCTTAATTCGTAAAGATCTATGAACCGTTGATTATTATAGAGAAGCGTAAAGGGAGAATTGCGGAACGGTTAGATGGTGATCGTGGTCGCAGTATCCCCTTCATTTCGCTGTCCGCTGATTTCGCTAGAATTTGCATTCGAGAAAGGCGAAATTGGGCGGTGCAAAGATAGAGCTAATGCACGCGGGGCGGTCCAGGTTGCCGTGTAAACACAGGGTGCTCGATCTTCCCTTTCTGGCTTCATCATCTTCGCCCTGGTGTACGCTTCTGCGTTCAACTTTTCACCCGGCCGCGGCCACGGGAATTGCGGGATCGCAAGATTGCGAAATTGCGAATGCTCCTGTAGCTCGTCCTTCTTTTGCTCAGATTTCGTCGATCATGGTTTCGTCTGAATGCTGGCCTCCTTTGTAACGCATCGTTGAAGCGATTCCGGTAATTTTCGGGTGTTACGGTCGATTTTTTTTTGCAAATGTATCATTCTTGCTGGCTTCTTTACCGCTTATGGTCCGGAGATTTTACGGAATAAATTACTGGGTGTATTTAAGCTACCCAAGACCTGGATATTGTTATTAGACATATTTTATTCACAAGATAATGTCACAGCAACGAATAATGGAGCATAAGTAGTCGGTCCGATTGTTATTCGGTGTTTATTACGCGATCGTAATTACGAAATCGCACCGCGACCGACGTTCAAGTATGTGCAAATCGACCTTTAAGCAGTCGGTACCAAAGTGGCCGGTCTGTGTATCGACGCCATTAGCATAGAAATGATACGTTTATCCAGCCGTCCATATTTATTCGAAATTCCAGCAACGACAGAATATTGGTATTTACCGCGAATTCGGCCCCGACGAACCGGCAATTTCACGCCAATCTGTACCACCGCGTCGCTTTTTATTAATTAATTCTTGCCGTGCACGAGTAGGTATACGTCCCGTCTCTTCCCCCATGGTCATCGAATGTTTATCGTTAAAACGGCTTAATACACTGTCATTTCGGACTTAACATCCAATTCCTTTGAAATCTTGTCACGCAATGACGTTGCACGCTCACGCTCATAGTTTGTATTTTTGGAAAAGAGCTAAATATTTTCATTTCATACATATGGGAATTTAAGTGTTCAAAGGTAGTCTCAAATAATCTTTCTTCATTGTCTTTTTCCCTTTGATACGGTAATTTGCCTCTAAAATTTGGCACAAAAATATCCCGAGGGTTTTTATCAGTTAGCTACCACCCCTTTGAACACAAGTAACCCTCGATGAACAGGTAGAAGCCGATGATCAAGCAAAAATGAAGTTTTCTCTCCCGCGCGGACTTGTCTCCTGGTGATATGCAAATTTTTGCGGCACAATCGATGTTACAAATTCGAAGCAGACCGGATCGGCTGGAACCGCCTCGTAGACGTGTAATCTTCGAAGCTAGCCACTAGGCGGGGTAATAACACGCTGGTGATGATCCATGCTGGTGTATCGGGATGCTAGCCGGAGGATCGAGCGTGCACGTAGCCGCGAAATCGGTAGCAAGTACCTAACAGGTGAATACCTGTAGAAGGGTGATTTTCTGTTGCAACGTGCCCGACCAGGGTGTTGACGGCGTTTATTTTAACCTGTCGAGCGAACAGGTAAACTGGCTGTACCGATTATTACGGAATTATCGTAGGTGTGTCGTGGAAATCGGCCAATTGATATTGTCTGAAGTCTGGGTGAAAGTGTTCCCCGTGGGAGATAAAGCTCCAAATCGTACTTGTAATATATCAACTTAAAGCTTATAATATAATTAAAATCATTACATAAACTCTCAAAATGATAATGGACATTTCGATGTATTACATCACGAAGAATCATTCATCTGATATGCAAGTGTAATAATAATCGAAAAAACAGAACAACGATTACCGTGGTTGATCAATGATCAAGGCAGTCGTTGCGTAAGCAGCTCGCAAATGCGGCAATAAATCGCGTCACATAATCAATTATTGCTTTTGTTCACGAGTATGCCGGCTTAATTTACTTTCATTATCGGTGCCTATTTACTCAAGCTATTCAATTTATTTTCATTACCGTTATTTACCTACTTAAGTATCGATCAGCGATCCGGTCGCGTATCGGTGCCGCTCGATCATGAACCACCCTTCCTCCTCGCCGAGTTTTTGTTTTTCTTCTTTTTTCATACGTCTGTAATTTTATTAAATAAATCAAGCCGCGGTGACGGCGCGGCTGCCGGAAACGGGCTCGCTCTTGTCCCACCTGCCAGGCCGGACAGCACGCCTGAAATTATGCTAATTAATACGGATCGAGCGGCGAAGAAACGTGGCCACCTCGCCCTTGAAAATTTATACGAACGTTACGAGCACATAATATTGTCCCGCGAGGCTGCTCTTTACGATTACACGATATCGAGAACATCGGGGAGGCGTTTATACTTAAAAGAATTCCGAAATTATGGGGACGCCGACATTTTTCTCGATACTTTGCTGGCACGTGAGAAAAAAGACCCATGTCGCGTTACCGTAATCCTGATGACGAAAAAAGGAATCGTGTCAGATTTGATGCGAAAGTTGTGATTACACAACGTTTATCTAGTTTTAGTTGAAGTTTTATCGGCAGATTGTCAGTGAAGAGCATCGATCCGTAGTGCAAACGAAATCAATTTATCAAGCGGCTTGATGAATGTGTTTCTGAACGGGACAACACCCACGCGGACCAGCCGTGCGATCAACGTTGTCAGCGTAATTAATTTGCAAGCATTACGCACATACGAGTTCGCGAACAATTAACAAATCGATTCGTTCCGCTTGTATCGAGCCACGGTTTCAATACCTGTGTCTTTCTGTTCGTATTTCCTCGACAAGTAACCCTCCAGAAATTTTTTCACCCTATGTATGTGTTTTAAAAATAAAATGATACCTTTTTGATACGGTGTTTAATACGGTGTTTAGCTTAACGTTGATCAATGAAACTGTAGATTGTCTTTCATTTGGAGAACGTACAACGTAGTGAAAAAAGAAAGAAAAGAAGAAGAAACTTTAGTGCGAACGAACAAGGAAAATTCACTAGCGTTTCCTTCAGTCCATGTTTATTCCAATCCTTTTTACCAGTTGATAGTGGTAGATGAAAAATCGAGAGATTTTAAGAATAATCGGTAGACGCGGTTGCAATCTGATACTAGTGGTATACGCACCAGTTACGCGACCGATCTGGTGTCGCCATTTTAGAGATTTTTCCCTCAGCCTTTCTTTTTTTTTTCTCCTCGAATCTCAACACTTTCCATCCGCTTTCCTCTACATAATTAATTATTGTATTATCTGGTTAATTAATTTTACGATCTTTTGCAATGTAAGTATAATGAATAAACAATGTAGGTATAAAGTGAAAGAATAAACTGAAGAAAGAGGAATTTATTACTTTAGCAAATGATTAATGTTCTCTTAAAAGCAACCGCTTGCTCCGGATCGGTGATTTCAATGCGCGAACTGGTAGTCTCGGCGGACTCTCATTACCGATTTTCAAAAATTTTTTTATGGGTCGATTGAAAACTTTTGATGATCAAGATTTATGAATAAATCGCTGTTAATTACTGGTACAATGTAAGAAAAGTAAAGTAAAGGAAAGGAATGGAATGGAATGGAATGAAATGAAAAAAAGTGAGAAAGTGGTACCTTTCGGGATAGAATAGGGAGTCCGGTTAGACGCGAAGGGTGTAGGGGCGATAGAAAGGAGAGAAAAGAGCGACGGTAACTTAACTCGACGCCCCGACATCCGATCCTCCCTATAAAAATGCACACGCCACTCACGTCTATGTAAACAAACGGACATCGAATGGTCGAGTGACTCTCTTTTTCCGGTTAGCTACACCTATTAGCTGGTATGTAGATCGTATAGCAGTCATTGCAGTTCCTGCAACAGCCCGGCAAAGTGAAGGTAAACTCCTCCTCCTCCACCTCCCCTGCTCCGATTCGCGAAACGCGACTCTTTCGCGTTGGAACTCGAGTCGTTCGGTGAACCTAAACTCCGTTGCATTCCGTGCACGTCACATTCTTCCCTGTTGCACTCTGTTCTACACCTGTCCATTCGTTCAATCCATCACGATTCCACTAGTTTTTCTTTCTTCTTTTTTACTTGTTTCACCATAGATCGGTTAGAGAGTTGACTTTAAATATTATTCGCTACTTTTCAAATTCGTAATGTGGAATGTGATTTAATTTCATCAAACGCTTCATTCTTTTACAACGAGCGGTCATAGTGTCCGACTTACCGACAAATTGTTCCAGTCTGGACGTAAGTAGTTTAAATTACATCCTCGATTACGAAGTCTAGAGACGCGTGGGACGGCGAAAGTCTGTCACAAGCGTGCACTCTAATCGCTCTATAATCGAAAACTTTCCAGTCCTTCGACTTAGCTAGTATCAATCATAGACATGTGACAAAGTAATCGTTCATTTTGATCAATTATGCGGAAGATCGAAATATTAGGTATCCATTGAAAAGAGGTAACAATATTTACAAGGGGGGCGGTCTTACTTAGAAAGACATAGAAATTCTTTGAGCCGAGTTCCTTTAATTTAATGACTCGGGCATCGAATCGAATTCATCAAGTTGTGATAGAATCATTGATGAAAATTCTTTTTTCAAATTCAGTCTAGAAAGCGAGTCGAGATACGAAGCATCGTAGGAAATGGAATTGAAGTAATGCGATATTGATTAAATAGAGTACACAAAATTGAGGTTGTCCAGTGTTTCGTGATCGCGATATAAATTGCAGTTTAGCTGGTCGGTGCAACGACACTTATGCTTTATGCGTTCGATACGACGCCGCTTTTCATTAAATCGATATGCTGCATTGCGCACCTTGTTACACGATTCTGTGCACTTTATATTATACACGTAATTATTATACGCTTCATTCTATCACCGAAACTCGGCTCATTATATTCGTGTTCCTCCTGTGATGCATCGTCACGAAACATGCAAAAACCATTTACATTGTTTGTTTCTTCATGTTCAAATAGTTGATAAAAAATATTGATACTTGCAAAAATAAAATTTTAAATTTCTCACAGAGGCGAAATGCTATAGGTTTAGAATTTAATTTGAATTTCTGCAAAATTATCAGTGAAGTCGCGAGTACAACCCGCGAGCGAACAGCAAGTAACTCGCGAGGCGGTTTCATTGGCGCCTTACGGTGGAGAACAGTTTTGGAATTGACCCATTAGCGTTAATGAGGGAATCTGAAGTCAATTAAGCACGCCGTGATAATATGGGACCGATAAGCGAGAAACCGATGAATATGCAAAGTATCGCGCGCGGCCACCTGCCACATGCCTTTCTTTAGCTCGCAGTTTGTATACACACACATGTACAGATCGAATTTTTCACAGAATCGGCATCGTTTCGAATCGAACGGTTTCTTTAGTTTAACATGATCGAAAAACAGCGTTAAAATAATCATTTTACACGGTCATTCTACATATATCGTCTAACACGTTCCGTGCTACTTGAAATTTGACATTTAAACTAGACTTGAAATTTATGTCAAATTGAATATATTAATTCATTTTTATTACATTATAATCATTTCATTAACGAATGCTCTTATTTACTTTTGTTTCAGGTGAGTCTTCGAGTTCCCATGTATCACTTTTCATATAAATCTCTACTTAAAGATCAGGTAATTTCACTTTTAACTTTAATCAGTAGCTCAGATATTTTCCACGAACAAAAAGATAATGATCGAGCAAGCTTTTCATCGTGTCTCTCATAAAATCATAGAAGAGCAAATCTAAATCTACATCTTAATTTATCCTTGTTCCATGATTGATCTACTCCATAGTCAGTGGGTCAACATTAATATTTATATCTATTATATAAAGAATATTATATTACTTCATGAAATTGAGATAAATTCGAATTGAAAGATCCGAGTTAAGATCGAGATAATCGTAGAATTAACATTCATTTATCCAACAGGGAAAACCAGTTATTATAACTTATTCTTTAACTCTGCTCTCTCATACATTTTAATGTTTCTTCATCTATGGAAGTTCACCCTATGCCAAATAGCAGTGGAATTTTCATAACTCTCTGACGACCGTCTAGTCCATCTTTTTAACCCTTTTCTTCGCATAATATTTCGCGAAGATATGGAAATTGAAACCCCCCGGAGACCAGCTAGAAATTTATTTCCGGCTACCTCGGCACGCGCTCTCTGTTTTTATCACCGAAATTTGCCCGTGGAAAATTCAACTCGTTTTTCTCCAGTCCATCATTAGCGACACGTGAAACTCAGCCGATTTTTTGGCTTTCCGTGAGACGAGGATCCGTTTCGTGACGTTTGTCGATTTGTCTGGCAACTATTAGTGCCGCGTTGGAATTTCGCCGATTATTTGGATAATTAGCGAACCAGAATGATGGTAGCGTATCACGATGCTTGATGCTGCGGACACGAGTCGATTGTTTCTTCTTTTTCTTTCTCTTAGAGTATTATATTAAACTAGGGATTAGCAATAGCCTCCACCAATCATAGAATATTAACATAATTAAACAAAAAAACAAAAATTATATTCTCCCCGACGGGGAGTCGAACCCCGGTCTCCCGCGTGACAGGCGGGGATACTAACCGCTATACTATCGAGGAGTCTTGGGTGTGTTAAATTTATTTATTCAAATTTAAATTAATTATTTAGATATTAATTGGAAGCTATCAATATTTTTTGATATTTCTTCTCTGCGCGGCCAATGGCATGAAAGTTCGTCGTCGGATACTAACCACTATACTACCGATGATTTGTTGAAAGTTATTTTTCAAGCAATCAACGAAAGTTTTAATTAATTAAAAATTCCATTTTTATAAAAACATATTCATTTTGTTACATACCAACTTCTTTGTTTACTATCGTTGAGTGATACGTATCTCTTATGTTTCACGCTTTTCCGAATACGTTGTGGTACCGGCTCTCAAAGTATTAATTACCCAAGGTGTTAATGGCCACTTACCTTCCTTTTTTCAATTATCTAGCAATCTCATAAATTCTTCTATGATGTTGAAAAAAAAGAAACATTCTTTCGCTGCAAATCCATTATTAATTTAATTATTTTTTATCACGTTAACTCGCATAATACACGTGAAAAAACAACGTTAATCGAAGCGTAGCACGGATCGTAGCGAGGGAGAAACGTTCAGCTTTTTCTCACGACAGATCGTAGAGAAACGCAGAGGTCTTGCCTGGAGGAAGGCAAACAGCAGAATATGACTACGGTAAAGCCATTCGCCATGTATCTACGAGACATCTGCAAATCACTCGTCAAGGGTCGCGTCGTAAATTACATCGCCTTTTGGCCTGAGGACCTGGTCTCAGCTACACGTGTCCCTTTCCAGACATTAGGCTAACTTTCTTTACACACAAACTGGCCAGCACGATCTTAACACGTTTTTTAAACATATAAAAACACAGTAACGACGTACTGACGATACACCAGAAATAAATTTTAACACTTTGATGACCACCTATTTTATGGAACCAATGACTCTTGTACTTTTTCATTTTTTTCTGTATCTGAAAATTTTTATAGCATATGTCGAAATTACGAATTTGTATCATGAGTCGTTAAAGTGTTAATTAGTATATGTATGACACGATACAAGTCGGTAGCAAAAATGAGGAATACTTATATTGCAAGGGATAGTATTAATACGTGTAGAATGGAAAATTAATTAATTTCGATCATCAACGTGGTCGGCTCTTCTTTCATTTTATGTCGCACCTTTAGCCGCATTTTTCTCGTTTTTAAACGGGAATCGGCAGGTCGCGATGCAACGAGGATCGAACGACAGCAAGAAAAACAGTATTCCTTATTAATCGTCCAGATGTTTATCGCTGTTTAACGAAGGGGTCCTCGAGTAATTAGGCTGCGAGGTTCCACTGGGAGAACGGGAAGTAACGAGGCACCTGCATGTTACCAGTTTCGCGTTAAAACGTGCTGGCGAAATAAATTGGCAGATTAATAGTAAACGATACTTCGTTTCTCTTCGTCCTGTTGCGTCGATTCGAGCTTCTTTCGAGGTTGTTGTATCGAGATTCCAAGATCATTAGGGAAGCAACTGACGGTAGTTGATTGAGTTAATTGTATCTTGTATTTCAGAATATTGTAGGTAGAATGTTTAGAAAGAGTTAACACTTCTCCTGTGGTTTATGGTTTAAAATATCAATGGTAAAGTGCTAGACACCTGGTTAACATTATTCATACTGCAGTTGATTGAACGTAGAACATAGTTTTTTGTGTATTTTCTCTCTTCATCGTCGAGGCTTCTGGTCAGTTTGCAGACTTGTGCAAATGCGTTTGCGAAAATGCGAGTACCGCCCAATAGGCGGAGAAATAGTAATGTTCCGTATGTCTATGGCACGAGAACTTGTTCATTTTTGTCTTCCTTTTTGAAAGATCACGTCAGGCACGCCATATGTTCATTCGACTGTTAGCTTTGCTTTTAACGGTGCCCTCGTCAGCGTCATCTGTCCGCGAAGCTTGCAAAGGAGTGCCCTTTTGCTACCAGTATCATGCATTTATTTTATTTTCAAACCTTATTATTAAACTAATATAAAATAAAACAGGTTCGAGTTTCTCATTTTTTTTTCTAAACAAAAATTTATGCCACCGCGCTTCTCAAGCGAACGAAACACACGCGAGAAGGAACGCGGCTTGCTTATTACGCGATTTAAAATGTGCCAGCCGCTGATAAAGCGTTTTAAATGCAATCATTAATTTCGCGTCGCTGTTACCGCAATTAGAAATTTGCATTTTATAAATATGCAACCCGGTTCCCGTCTTTTTCCACGATTACGAACGCCACGTCGTATCCTGTTCCGATTGACGCCGCTTCTTTTATTTTTCTGTTTTTTCCTTCTCCAACGATTACTCACGTAAAATGCGTGCAAATGTTTTTTATCGAAATACGTATGATATTACTCGGAGCATTTCTCTGTTCCTTCTTGACCATCAAAGGGTTGGTGGAGGACGAAGGTGCAAAAAGGGGAAGAAAAATGAAAGAGGGGAAGGTAAAAGGGAACTGGTGTTGGGTCGAGCAATCAACGCCACGCGTAAAGCGTATCATTGGCCGGTCCTCGTAAACACAAACGCAAAAAACAATTATTAAGGGAAGATTGAAGAGAACGGCAGTCAAGAGGGTGCGCGGAGGGCAGATCCTTCGAACGAGGATCCTTAGCACGAATCCCACGGTTGAATCTCCATTCAAAGATTTAGCGACTGTAAATCGTGCTAACAATCATTTCGATATTGATAGTCATCGCAAACAATTAGAAATTTTCAATACAGTGAAAGGGGTAGATGCTTCCTTCCATTCTCATTAAATTATTATAGTATAAAATGTTCGGAAATGTCAGTAGTCGTTATCTACCTCTGGGCCACCACGGTGAGAACCGAGATTTCTCAATAACGATTTCACAATAATAAAACGAACAAAGCGTGCGAAACCTCGAGGGAGGAACACTCTCAGAAACGTTCGATCCTCAAACGAAGAAAAAAAGCCAATTGACGATGAATTCCTCTTTATCCGGAAATCGATCTCGGTGGTTCCCGAGCAAGAAGCGACGCGCAAGAAGGGACAATTGCAATTAGAAGCAGCGGTTTTCTGTTTCCACGAACGTTACAAGATCGACAGAACAAGCTCGTAATACGAATCGAATTAGGTCGTAGAAAGAAGAAAGGTAAACAGTGCAAGTAAAACCTTGCAAGTAAAAAGCAAAACTTTCTTCTGTTGCTGTTTTACTGTGTTGTAAAGAAAACCGCGGCTCGTTTGCCGATTATCTCGTTATTCCTTCGGTTTCTGACTCTGACCCGATCATTTTCGACCGGTAACTGCGATCACCTGGCTTGGCAAACCTTCTATGAAGCTGTTAGCTCACTGTAAATGGTCCAGTTACTGGCGCGAACTGGACCGTCGTCGCTTTGGCGCCCTCTTCTTCTTGCTGCCAGATCCGGGGAATCGTGAAATTGACCTTTCAATTGCTTCTTTTACGAAACAATGCGGGAGATTTAATTCCTGGGAGGTTTTCAAATAATTCAACTTACATTTGTAAATCATTTTTGGATATTCTTTGAAAAAGTACCCTTTCGTTATTGAAACTTAATTTCTGTGAAACTATTGGCAACATTGTTTGAATAATTGATCGAAAAAAGGACGGAACAGAGAGGAAGGAACTTCCTGTGGCGGTGTTGGCGGCACGCACAAAAATGTTTGAACGCAAACGAGCATAATGGGATCTTTGGCGAAGCAGAACGAAATAAAAGTATCGGTAGCTTCTTGGTGCATCGCGAACTTAATGGGGTTAACCCTGACTAACCCACGTATAATTAAAAACAGAAAATGATCCGGGACGAATCAGGATTATTGATCCGACTGATTTTAAGGCCTGTACAGTACACAGGCAACGAAATTTCCTCTACGCTACAAGATACCCTGTGTTTCTAATGGAAATTCGATACAAGTTTCAATAATTTCGTCAAAGTTTATGAAAGACGTTCTTCAAGGAATGATTCGTTCAAAGGTTGTGATTATTTGAAAATCAGTGGGCCAAAAATCGTAAGGATGAGCTGTTGAGGGACGAAGTAAAAGGAAAGAAGGAGGAACCGTTTCGAGCTCCCAGGGAATCGGAGGCTAAGGGAGCCCGGTATTCAGATAATATGCTAATTTCTTGACAGGTAAGTAAAGCACGTAGCAGATTAGCCCCATACTAACCTCACAATTCAGTCGAATCGGTAATGGTTATGGCCGTTAATGGCTACGTATTTCAAGTCCAGCGACGATCGTTTTACTATACACCACCAATCGTCTCTTCTCTTTGTTTCTACTCAATCCACGATTGGTAATGCCTCCATGGTAGATATTCCATCCTACTAATTCGATATTCAGTTTAACTTAAAAGATTCATAGGATACGAAATTTTTCTTTGTCGATATCGAGGCAAAAATCGTTCGTGTCCAATGGTGAGAGTGTTTCGATATTAATTAAATGGCACGGCGGTCAAAATGCTCGTTCGAGAGGAAGCATGAAACGAAGCGAGAAAATTAAACGGTGGGCCTACGTTTCGAAGAATACGCTCGAGGCTTCACCCTGTTCCAACAACACAGGGCTCCGAGGTGTTTGAAGCAGCAACCGTACGAGCAGTTTCTCTCAATCGAGCCAATCGACCAGAAGAGAGTTCGTGGCCACGAACGCACAACAATTATTATTATATCATCCGAGTGTCAAAAGGGTCAAGCGTGCCACGACTACGTATAGGCATAATATCGAAGCTTATAGGACGGGACGCGCCACGTTTCTCCGCCCCTGGTACGCCTCGATACAGGGGTAATTACCCGGCCGACTGGTCCGACCAAGATATTTATGGGATCGAGAAGGAAGGATCGAAATATCGAAATCGATTCGTGGCAGGAGGCTAGCTACATCTGTCTCTTGACGATGCCTCTCTAAATCCCAACTTTTCTATATCTTTCACCTTTTAACAGAGTATTCTAATAAAGCATTAAATTAATCATTCCGGTTAGATATCACGTTAAGATATCTGAAACGAATAGAGATCTTCTCTTTGAAAATGAACAAGATGAAAATTGCTCGTAACCAAGAAATCTGTCAGGTTTCGCGCAATTTCAGCTCGACTCTTTGTATACACACGAATTGGCAACACGATACCGGTAAAGTAATCCCGTGGAGGAGTAATCGCCGCGTTCTTGACGTATCGATCAACCACCGGATATCCACTGTACGTCCTGAGAGCGCATGCAACCGTAGGGTTCTCGCGAAAAAGGGATACAAGTTGGCTTGTGACGAGAGAAGCACGTTGCTTGCGTGCTTTCCGATGGGTTTACGCCAAGCTTCGATATTAGGTCGACACTTGGATATTAGTTCATTCGGTAGTTGCGTGCGAACGGTAATCGTTCAGTTCGCTGTCATTTTATCGAGTCGGATCGACCATAATTCTAGCTGATCCGACCAAAGCTCATTTCTACTCTTTCTTAGAAATGTTTAGAAATCTTTTGCATCAAAATCCTCACTTTACACCTTAATGTCCCGCTTCAAATCCCCTTTGGAAAAGGACTGAAAGAAACAAAAATCCTGCAGACTTATAGGACAATGTATTTTAAATACACGAAACAAGCAAGTACGTATGTGAATCACGCAAAGACACGCGTGTGTACGGTAGTAGCAGGCGTTGAAGCAGCGCGAGTTGATAGAGGAAGGACAACGGGCCGTTTTGGATCGCATGTCCTTTCGGCAGGATGGATTTACGAGAGGACCCAACGATACCAGCGACTTTATGCCCGGACATATCGGGCATACTCATTCAGTAGCGATGGAGACAGGGATAATGGCGTGCCGGTAGTGATGTCGGTTAGGTCAGGTTTTTAACGGTCACGTGGTCACGTCATCGTGCGTGCTCGTTCTCTCGGACAAGAATGGACCACGCGAACCCACGGCCCCGGAACGTCACGAAACGGACCTCGCTGGAGACGATCTTGCTCGTTCAAACTTTTTATTGCTCATCGGCAGACAAGTTGTTGTATGTCGGTTAACAGAACCAAAGATCATCACATTATTATTGAATTAGATTTGCAATTTAAACATGTTTTCGAAAAATAAAAATGTTTATCGTTGACAAATTTCGAGAATAAAATAGGTTCGACGAGCCGTTCCGGTGTCAGGTTCGTGTTAATGCTCGAAGTAAATAGACACTCTTGGAGAAGCTACCCTCGGATCTCCCCAACTCTTTACAAACTTAAACCGTGAATTCATTTGCGAATTCCCCTCATTTCCTATCGCATACTCTGGACACTTCCTATCAGTAGAAAACATCAAAAAGCAAAACATAAAAAGTCCCGCTGAGTCTTCTTTGGTGAACGATGTCCTGTAGCGTTTCGTATAATTGTCACCCTTTGACACAGTATTTGATCTATCCAGTTTCTATCAGATCTATCAGATTATTGTAGATCATAGACCATTTTTCTGCAATTTTCTCCGATTTAATCGAGGAAAATGGGGCGGTAGTGCTGGACTTTTGACTAGCTAGTCGATGATGAGACGCGTACGGGTTCGGCTGATTTCCAGCTGTGTTTGGCTACGATCTGTTATCGACCGGATGATCCGATACAAATCCGTCATCCGATGCTGTTTCAAATCCTTGATCTCGGTATCTGATCTGTGGATGGCCGGTGTCGTCTTTTGAGGCTAATCCGGCCTCGAAAAACGAGCGGATTGCTGTCTACCGAGGGCAAAACCCACCCTAGAGTCAACTAACCAGATCACACGCCTCGGCTGGCATCAGGGGTGTCCAACATTCCGCGAATATCCCTGTAAATATTCGTACAAAGGGAAAAACGTGGCTTGAAACGTGTCCAAACTGTTGTATCTTCTCTAAAAATATACTTTTCTCTATTCTTTGAGTGAATCGACTGATTTTTCATCATCGATCAGACTGAGAAAAGTCATTGGTATCCCTAATTTGGCGATGATAGAATCGTTTATAGGGTGTTTCCCTGGTCCCAGACTCGTGTAGATTAGCATTCAGCACAACTCTTTAATTCGGACAACAGATACCAGCTTTTAAACGATTTTGTTTGCGTTTTTGAAATGGTACTATAAGGACAACGTTATCCAACGATGATAGGGCGTGGTTTGCCCACCCCTGGTCACCGGGGATAGGCTGATCAAGGGGATGGCAAACGAGATTACTTTGATCCCGAATCCAACAAACTCAGTCTGATGCCTGCTAACCGCAACTCTTCCACTCGTTCGCCTCGAATAATCCAATAGTTTGACCGGTGTCGTAGAACAACGACGCGTTCACTTTACACTCGTTGCATTCTGAATTTTCCCAAGCGCGGATACGCGGATTTAATGCCTCACCACCACTACCAAAGGAAGACCGAGAAATATCGGCTTTCCAACTCAATCCCTTCTGGCGACCTTCCACCACCCAACATCATCCAACGATACTGGATTTTAAGAAGCTTAATCGGCTGTACCGGACTTTATCCTGGCTTCAGGATCGCGAATACTCTACCTATTTTGGCTTCGTACGGGCCTTGTACGATTAGTCGCGAAAGCTTCTTTGCGTTGATATCTAATCTGTTTACTTCGTTTTTCTATGTGTTATTTTATATTTACATTTCCAGTTGCATATTTTTCTCGTCATTTCATTATGAACACCCTTGATTTGAAACATTTGCTAAGGAAGGAAACTTGAGGTTTGCAATTACCCTGACTTAGATTGAATCGAAAGCGGACTAATGTACCAAAGACCTCTTGACAAAGGATAATGCTGTTCAATTGACTGATAAACGGTCAAAAAACAATTTTAATATACATAATATTTAAAGGGAAAAAGGTGTAAAAAGGGGAGTAGATAAAGTTAAAGCGACGAGTTGTCCTCTTTAGTAAACGGAAAACGACACCGAATCCTTAACAAGGGATTATACGGTGGTGGTGTAACAGTTTTCTTCGACCAGAGATTGAATTGCACCCTTAACTGGTTTGCGTTTCAATCAATGCACTTGCCGGGAGTACAAAAGCTCCTTGCTACCACGTAGTGGCCGCAGTTCATGCGAGCCATCGGCAGGGTTCTTTCGTCCTACCTTGACAGGATTTTTCGATGAAATCGTGTGCGCAAATTACAACCCTCAAGATCAGAAGGTGTTCGAATCCGCGCTTCTTTAGAAGAAAAGTGAAGAGGCTGAATATATAGCGGTCAGTTCGAGATTTCAACGAATCGTGAGCAAGTAATCGGGCGAAGAACTTGTGCAGCAGAAGTAGTGTCCATACGTAGAGCAGGTAGAGGTCATGCCACTCTGTATCTCCGTCACCCTGCGAACACCTTCTAAGAAGAGAGAAGATAACCGTGGTCAGTGACAAGTGCGAAGCCATTTCAAGCGCTTTACCGTGCACGGGACGAGTTTCTTAACCCGTTTTACTCTCTCAGCTCATAATTAACCAACTCGAATTACTTTGATTTTTCTCCGCCAATACAAACAACATAGGTGCTACAAATCAAATCTAACATTTTGCAAAAAAGGCTGAAAAATTAAATAAAAGAATGCCGATTGGAAAGCGATCTTGTTAGGGAAATTGATCTTCTTCTTCGTTCTTGAAGATATCCTACGAATGTACACGATTAAAGGATTCAAGTGTGACGGTGATTTTCGAGGCTGAGTGAATCCTACGCGAGGCAACGTCAAGGGAAGGGAGCAAGATGCGCGCGAAGATAGGTGGGAGAAGAAAAGGGAAGAAAAGGAGAGGAGCAAAGGTTCGAGCAGGACTTGGAAGGATACAAGGTCCTGGTATGCGGTGATATCAACTCATTACCATGCCCGGTGCAGACAACAGGGTGTGACTTTGCATCCATTAGGATAATTGCTCCTCTAAGTCTCCACCGGTGATTTCTTCCCTCGAGCTGATTGCTTTACGCGCGCGACCGCGACGACGATCATTCATCGATTGGCGCCACCTTTTACCCGTATCTGTTCGCGTTTTATCGCGACGTGAAAAAAAATGTTGCTTTCTGCCACCTTCTGCCGGATTCCAGGATTCTGGTTCTCGAATTCGAACTGCAATTTTGTGCGGATTCAGGTCTTTGACGTAGAACGCTGAAACGTGTTGCATTCGATACATCTTCAAGCACTTACATTAGTTAAACTTAGTTTAAGTTAGATTCTTCTGAAGTTATCCCAAGTTCAGTTTTTCCGTGTCGCGGTCCTGCGTTCATCCTCACAGCCTTAGGCCCCAGGAACACGAGAAACGATACCATTGGATAATTAATTTCATCCTTAATGAGCCTGCGGGGACGTATGTTAATTCGAAGAGCGTAGGATATTTACATTTACGGTAGCCAGCCAGCACGAGCGTGGCCGGTGCCGTCTTTCGGACATTCGTAACCTACTACTCCTACCTTACACGACCCGTAGAAACGGAACAGATAACTCGTTCGTGTTCCTTCTGCTCTCCCTTCACCGCAACTCGAACGAAGAGAGGTCAGAGACGCGTCTTTCCAACCTGGGGATTTCCTGAGCAACGAACGACTACGGGAATTAGGACCACTAATCTTTCCTGGCTGGCCAGAGAGCGACGAGAACCGGGCCAACAGCCGACAAATGCGTTTGCCCAGGCCTCTTTCCACCTTCTCTTCTTCTTCTCCTCCTCGATCTTTTCTGTCTTTTTTTATTTTTTTAACTCGTCCCTATGGAGTTCCATGTACCTTGTCACGGGAATTCGGTAGCACGACCAGGTCGACTCTGTTCGCGGCCCTTTCTCACTGAACCATCCACCCAGTCAAGTCGGATAGAGTGATTAAAGACGCCGTTAGAAAACGTTTAGAAGAGACTTGTACCCGCGCTGAATGGCTCGTTTGTCTACCTGTTACCTGGACACATGAGATTTGTCCTCGAGATGCTTGAACTGGCTTTTCGTTGATTGAGTCTAGGGTTGAGCAACTTCATCAAGACGGTTATTGGCTCGTGGAAACACTCTTGCTTATCATATTTTTTTGCTGATAATTAATTTTACTGAGTCACCGATTAGCAGATTCTAACGTGAACCGGTCTTATATTTTTCTTCGCGCAAACGGCAATTTTCTGTCTATAATTATCACCTTAGAGGTAGATGCTGGTTACATTAATAGTCGACGGGAAATGCGGGTATAATGCTCGAGAAATTGCTACTTCTTCTCGCCTCTGTGAATTCCATCCTCATCTAGGAAAATTGCACCAATTTTATGATGCTTTGGTTAACTGATAAATTTACGATGCGTGTTATACCATCGTCATCAGCAAGTGGTCACTTCCATCTGTGAAATTTTTAAAAAGTTGGATATTTTGATTTTCGTTGATTTCCATCGAACCGACCCAGTTTCCAGGGTCATCAGCTTGCATAGGGATTTTGTGAGAGGCGCGTGTGGGGACACACGCTTGGCATGCGTGTCCCATGCGAGAGAGCAACCGGGCCGCCGCCGCGCCAAGCCGCTTCGTTCTCGCACCTGTTGACTTCTAACTCGACCGGTTGATTAACGACTCTCCTTCCTAAATCACGCGGCCTCGCGATTTCTTACTACATCACGTGACCTGCGCTACCACACGATACGCTTTTTCCTCATTTCTAACGTTGACGAAACGAGAGGGTATTAGAAAGACTCGGAATGTGTTTTTCTTTGAGTCATCATTTTATAAAATTGATCCGAGACCGGATCGTTCTACGGTTAATGCTTCAGAATCATTAGATAATGGACGATAAATAGCTCCTCGTTGCTATCGAACACGTACTTCGTTTTACCCGTGAGGAACCCCTTGCATCTCATTAGAGCGTACGCCATTGTGCACTCTAATATGCATACAAAGTATACACAAAATATACATATTAAAACACACAGTTTACATGCGTGCATACAGAGCTGCGCCTCTAATAAGGATTTGATGCAATTAAGGGCGGCGGAAGTTCTCTCTCTCTCTCTCGAGATCGTATTTTGCGAAGTTTAAACTTTGAAGTTTTCCTGTTTCGCTCGGTGGGACGATCAAAGTTGCAATATTTCCAGTGTGCGAGATAGCGTAATTCCGCGAAACTTCTATCGCGAATTTATGGCGCAGGAGCCAAAGTAGACAGTTTGTTGTTGCAAAAAATTGAAGATATCACGGCACGAGGATCGACGATCAATCCGCACAATTAACGAAGGCTTTCCATTCGACGTCCCACGCCTTCAGGCTTTGTTTACGGCAATGCTGGGCGACGTTATCCCTTCTTCCGATCCCTATCGAGCATCTATGCTTCGAAGATTAACGGGAATCCACCCTTCGCACGGGGTGTTAATAAACGAGCAAGGAATCGCTGTTGAAAGATTTTTCTTCGCATCGCCCCGAGGTTAATCTTAATTCCAGAAAAGTTGGTTGTTCCAGCGAGTACAAGGAGAAGACGATCAGGAGGACTATAAACAATTTAATTAACCGTGGATCGCGTTGGAAGGCGTACGCGGTCGCACTCGCTCGCGCTACGGACAGTGTATAAATCAAAACTCCTTTATTTGTCTGGTTCGACTATTAATGAAGCACGGGGTCGGTTGAGCCTCTCGACGGACGACGACTAAATTAAATGAACATCTAAATCGTCGAATCCAGGGGACCACAAATCTTTCGGCTGCCGAAAACGCAACGGGTGCAAAACTCGATCGAGAAAGAAAGAGAAAGAGATGGACTTACGGACAACTACGAGGGTCTAACTCGGCCCGTAGCCGCCATAAATTCTCCGTTGAATTCGAAATTCGCCGCACCGGTTGCCGCGCGATCACGCGAGAGGAGGTAATGTCGATGTCCGCGACTGATCACTCGCGTATGCGTGGGACGCGCGCCTCGAGATTTCGATGCTCCCGCTGATTTCTTCAGCGAAATCATGAAAAATCGGATAAAACCAAATAATGGGACATTGATCTATATAAGGAGAGAAAAATCAACGGTTAATAAACGTGCCAGGAATTCTCTGCGTGGCTATGTAGAGCGCGTAACTGGCGTGACAAACGGAATTATTATGCGAGGACGAACGCCTCGCCGGGATGCTCTACGACTGCCGGAACTAATTGACTGTACCAACTGAGACAGTTTTTCGAGTGGTGTGCATTGTTCGAATCCGTGAAATTGGATTTCGCCGAATCATTTCCATTCTTAATTCTAATAAAGCCGTCATGACTTTCCACATCTCCATTGCAATTTACGGCTGATGAACATTTCAATTTATTTCACGGGGGTTAGTCTTCTTAGATAGTGGAAATATGAATTATAGAACTTTTCGCGCGAGTCTCGGGTAAAAAATAAGGAGTTTGATCGGAGGCGAGGCAGATCCTCGTCGCGTTTAGCCGGCAAATCGCGTGCGCGAGAAAAAGCAGGCTTGTTCTCGCGTCTGACCGATACGCCGCGCCGGCCGTAATTAATCCAAGAACGATCGTGGTAATTAATTCGCGACGGCGATGAAGGAAACGGCGCTCGCGACGCTCTGGTTGAACGCCGGCTCGCGTCCGTGTAATGCTAACCGACGGTGACTGGGCCGTTTGTTAACACGCCTAACGCACGCGGGAGAACGATCCTTTCTGCTCCCGTTAGCATCGTAACACGCTAATTCGGCACCGTTAGCGAGCTACGATTTCACGGTGAAAAATAAATTGCGTGCCAAGTATCTACTTACAACCAAACTTGTAACAATACCACTCGTAGTGCTCTCATGTAGAATATTTTCAATTATTCTACATTATACTGTTGATTTAGATACCGCAGGATATACATATGAATTGAGCTTGCGAACGTAGAAAAAATAGAGACCACTGTAGAAGTTGCTTACCAGCTGCATTTCCATATTTCTTACCAAAGGAGCTTTCTTTGACGAAGACCACTAATTCTGACGTCAGTCGACATATGGTCGATTATTCGCCACAGGATGTCGAAAGTCAGCTCCGACCGCTATTGGTGCTCTCTTTCAACTCGCCACTTACGAAATGCTACGTTGACAGGCGAATGCACTTCCGCTCGTTCCGCGTCCGAGCAAAATTCGTTGCGTGTCCGCATGGCTCGCGCGGAAATTTCTCTATCGTTCGAAGAATCTTTCGCTCTTGAGAGACGAAGAAAATTTCGATTTTTCGAGGTAAACGCAATTCAATCTAGAAATTAGAATATTTCCAAGAATGAAAAAGTAACGTCTCAATCACTGAGATTACAGAAATGACGAATCTTTTCTGGAAACTTTGCATCTACCCTTTGTATCTAAGGGTAAAAACTTTCTGTTCTTGGATCGTTTCCTGTGAACGTGGAACGAAATTTTCATTTTTCCATTAAAATGCAATTATCACGGACGGCCAGCACCCATGTACAGTCATTACCCACTGTACAGAGAGTCGTAATTCTTCGACCACGTGACCGATACCTATTTATCGTTCCACGAGATCTGATTCGATAAAATCAGCCTTCCCTACCTTGCTTAAATAACGAACGAGAAAACGACAACGTGAAATGTAATTAATAAACAACATTGAAACGTTGAAAAGGGGCGTGTAAAAATTAAAATTGAAATTCACTTGAATTTCAAATAAAAAAAACAAGTATCTACTATACATGTTAATATTAACTAGAAAACGTGAATTAAACACGAAGTAAAACATTTAATATATTTAATGACAAGGAAAATAATTGCTTCGAGTTTTGTACGACTAAAACTTGGTATCGTCTCAGATCTACAAAGGACTTATTCGACGCTATCAACCCTTAAGAAGTTCTATTTTATTACACCTTTCGGAACTACAACCCCATCCCCTGGTCTGAACAAAGCAACTAAAAGAATCGAGTCCTGCTTCTTGATACAACCCTCCAAGGATATCGAATCCAAGAGGGTTCGGTTCAAGGTCGAGCCTATGCATTCCTAGACACCGTTGCTCACCCCTGTCCGTTGTCTAGGCGTGTATATCACCGTCCCAGGAAACGTTCTAGCATCCTTTCTGCGGTGGGAGCTTCCATTGCTACCCCATGCTGTCTACCACCCCGGAACTCCTCCACTTCGTCTCTACCCACGAAAATCCATAGTGGACCCACCCTTCGTAGCGCCTGCGCGTCTCAACGTTTCCGTACCAACGATCAACCCCTCTACACCCCTAGCCGGCTTCTGTTCTCCCGCGGAAAGGACGTCAACTATGAAGCTACGAGCTCAGAAGGAAAGGGGAGGAAAAGGGAGGAAAGGGAAACGCAGACGCTTTTGTACAAAGGGGTTGGAAGGGCCGAAGGGATGCGACGTTTCATCGATGCCAGGAGCAAAATGGCGGGCTCGTTTTAGGGGAATGGATCCTGCTTGGATGTTTCTCTCTTCATGATTTTTACGGTAAAAAGAATTTTTGGAAAAGTTTTTCAAAATATCGCATTTGTTTAGTAATTGTCAAGGTGAAGATTTGATATGAATTCGAGCAATCTTGAGTGTGTGATTAGAAGGGCTGATGGATTCGAGAATGGCGTGTTGGTATACCTAGCGATTACACGATCGCGCCACTTTTGATTCGTGTTATTTAATTCGAAGCAGGCCTGGAAGTTTGTATTTGTTGCTCGTAAATCACAGAAACCATGATCGATATTAGATTTATGTACCTTGGCTAACATGGGATCGACCTATATCGCTTCAGAAATTCTGGAAATTATTGTGTAGTCATTTGTATGAAACTTTAAGCTTCGAAATCCACCGTGTCACAATCTAGTTCTCATTTTCTCTATGTAACCTGTCCGTCGGAAAATAAAAGTGATTAAATATGATCTAATGTTTCGTCGAATTCGCAAGTGGGACGACACGGCCCAGGAAACGGTCAGAGGCAGGAATAAAGAGACAATTACGTTATAATTACGGTATTGTCGCATCGGTTTCATTCTCCGGCGCACTTGCAGTTTTAGAACGCATTGAAATGCAGTTTTCTGCCGTGCAAAGTGCACGGTTCGCTTTCTTCCCACGCTGGCAGAGAACAAAAGTCGGTTACGTAAACGCGTATGTCCCATTCATCGGTTCCCTCTGGGACATTGTTCCATGAAATCTATAATTTTTTTTTTTTTTTTTTTTTTTTATATTTGTCTGTCATCGTGGTACTATGTCATCGCGGTACCTTGATGATCAAATCGTCGATGATAACAGGATAAGTTTCCTACGATTCATTCGTATTTTATAACCAATTAAACATTTCCACGAGCATGATCTTTTTCTGTGTTCTTCCTTTTTTTGAGTAATTGATACTGTTAGCATTTTTTAAAGCCCAACGTTTGGATTATCCTCGTCGTCATTATTGTCGTTGATCTTAACGATTGCAATTAGTGTCATCAAATTGCAAGGAGGTTCGCCAGGTATCCTTGACGAGTTCCTCGAACACATCATACCGCAATCTTGGGGTTATTCAGAAGCTTGCTTCCTTTTTCCTGCCAAATCAAATTGTCCGTGTTCGAGGACAGAGAAAAAAGATTTTCAAGAAATGAAATTCTAAAGTGTAGTATAAATAAATTCGTTGTTTTGAAAAATGCAAGATAAGCTAAAAGATTAGGTAGCTTTCTTCATGTTTTACGTTTGACTGCTTTAGAGCACACGTTACTATGTTTATTTCTTTTTTTTTCTTCAATTAAGCATCTAGAATGCACTAATTAATACGATAAATTACGAATTTCTACAGGAATTGTTACATTTACCGAGGTGATTGCAAATGGTCTCATTAAGGTATTTGAAAATGTGTTGTATAATATAACGCGATTCAAAAGTGGTGTCACAATTAGACAGAATGATTTAAGTTTGAAAACATCATTAGGCAATGCCAGATTTCCTAGATAGACGAGCGACAAAAACGAATGTGAAAAAAAAAGTAGAAGCATAAGAGAGAAATGGCACTGCCCACGTGGCACACCTTTCTTCTTGTCCTCGTTCCAATAATTAACTATGTTTTGCACGTTGCTGCGCGACCAACGGGAGAAAGAACAAAAGGCCGACACCGAAGCTCCTAATGGTATCCGAATGAGACTATTCCTCGAGGACTTCCTCTCGTCCCGGGGATAATGGATTCGGTGTCATCTAATAATTAATAGAGTTCTTCTCGAAGCTGCCGCGTAGTCGTACCTGTCTGCCTATACATGGTTGGTAATCTCATTCATCACGCTTTCTAACCCCTAAGCATTTTAATTAAGGCCATCGTGCTTTTTTCGCTCGTTCCTTCCTTCCTTCCTTCCTTCCTTCCTTCCTTCCTTCCTTCCTTTTTCTCTTTTACCTTCAATTCTGCGCTTCACTTTTCAAATTTTTTCAATCGACGTTGCATTTTCTGACTTCTCTAATAGGCGTATTTCAATTTGTGTTTTAACACGTGCATGGGATCTTGGAAGACTGCTGGTGAAATCAAGATTATTAAAAATAATAATTGCAGTTAAATAGAGAAATAAAAGTGAAATGGCGCGGTGTCTTTGATGAGAAGTCCAGTACTGGTTTAGTACGGTGTCCCCATGGTGAAGACTTCAATTAAATAAACAGTCCGAGCCGGAATCGTAGCGTTTGATTTTTTTACATGAACGTGGTGAACGATCAGTGGCCTCACGTTCATTATTTCCAATTATACGTTATCATATCCCTGATGTCATAATTACCAAACAATTCGTGGATCTTATGTCCTGTCGGGTTAAACTAGAAACAGGATGTACAAATGTCTTTGTACATAATTATATTTATGGCGAAGAATCGCAGCTGTTTAGTAGGTACATCGGTCCGCAGGGATTCCCCACGTGTCAATCAATCCTCCGACAGTGGTCACCTTTAATTATCGAGATCCTTTGCCCGTAGGCCGCCTGTTGTCCGAGTCTCGAAGGTGGTCAGCGATGTTCTTTCAAAGAATTTCTTGCAATTTGCTCGATTCAACCCCGAACGTTTAATTCGATCCTTCTGGCTAATTAAGACAACATTCTATTGCCTTATATCCACGATAAAATTTCAAATTGAATAGGTTTTCGACTCGCGGATAATCTTACGTCAGGATGAGAATTATAATAATAAATTCCTTTTTTATCTGTTCACAGTTTAAAACCACCCCAAAAGGATGGTGTAACAAAGTCGAACCCCAGCAAGAGACATCGGGAACGATTGAACGCCGAATTGGATACTCTGGCGTCGTTGCTTCCGTTCGAACAAAACATTTTGAGCAAGCTGGATCGACTCAGCATCTTGAGACTTAGCGTTAGCTATCTCCGAACGAAGAGTTACTTCCAAGGTAAGTGATAGAAATATTTTATGAAAGAACCGTGAAAGAAATTCACGACTGAGGTGTAGATATAAAAGAAAAATAATTACGATATTTGAATATTCCGCGTTTTTTAACGATAGACAAGTGTTTGTCGGAAATGCGATGCAAGGATTCAGAAATTTCTTGCGGTACATAGTCGTGGCTAAACATCGTTGCGCATCCAGGAGCATTAGCATTCGCAATATGTTTCTGAACACGCGATGCTGTCGTTACTCTGTCTCTGAGGGAACAATAAGGGTTCAAAAACAATGACCCGCGTTCTTCCGCGATCCTGCAATTCGTCTGTTCACCGTCGAACTTGTTCGAATTTCTTACCATTGTAATTCCACCGTTATTGTTACGTCATATTGTACGAAACCACGGAGAAAGTGTTGAAATATAGTTAAGGAACATTATTTTTTTTTTCTATCATGTTAATTTAATATTCGTACTTTCAGAAAGCATACAATGATAAATGGTAACGGTGAAAACGTAGATTGTTGCGAGCGATTATCTATTTTAACAAGATTAGGCATAAACATATGAATTATTTAATAAGAAGGAGGGAGAGCTAATGCTATCGTGCACGGGAAATCTTTGTTATTTAGAAAACCCTTGAATCGTAATCTACGTATCTAAAGGGGGTGGAGGTAATGATATTTTTGCCAATCAATAGCCGGTGAAAATTATCCAGTAAAAAAAGATAAGCTTGGCTATTGCGAGAAACTGGTGGCGCTCGAACGTTGTAATTTCAGTAGAAAAGAAGAGTTTATAATCCCTTCGTGACGCGAAATCGTAACATTGCTTAACCCATTTGCATTGCTTATTCATAATTAGTCAAGATATCCATAGCCGTGGATATGACATTTTTAAATTTCAGGTCAGCTTAGAGACCCTTGTAGCTGGTGCATGTTTTTCATGTATCGAACAGAATTTTGTTCTTGATCGATCCTTTTTATTTCGAGACAATGCTCTCTTGTTCTAGCCCCGTTATTCCACTTGCTAGATCAATTGATCTGCATCGGTACGACCCAGTTCGCTTAACTCGTTTGCGAAATCATAAATGGCGTGACTGTGCAAAATCATACAGTGTTCAAGGTCGCTTTAAAAATACACGGAATAAAGTATTGGTATCTTCGAGGTCTCGGGGTGCACGAAAACTCGCCTCGAATGAGAGGAAAAAGGCATTTAAGTTTCGATTGTAGGATAATTTGTAGAAATATTCGAAATGAACTTTCTTCGAAATTTGGATTATCGATGATTACTATCCTGGAAGCGATCGAAGGTGGAAATAAGGGATAGGGAAACGATTATGCAACGGCGCGAAACAGCGTGGTTTTGCTCGCGGCGGGCGTACAATCTCATCTGCAATCGCAATCAGGTGGGGCCAATCGAAGAATCGGCGCGGAATAATGGGCAAACGTTCTTCTTTTTCCCGTCCATTATCTTCCTCCGCCAGTCTGGAGTCGCAGAAGGCAAGAGGCTCGAATCTCACGACGAACGTGCGCGGCCTCTACCTAAGTGTGCCCACACGAAACCCTCGTAATGCGGCTTCTACACTTTTATCGATTTAACGCCGCGCTAAGTACCGCGAACCTGGCCACGGACGATCGCCTACCCCACCCCAATGATACCACCACCTGTGTGTCCTGAATGCTTCTTCTTTTTCTTCATCGGTTCCACTTGTCTCGTGGGTCGGATCAATCGATTCTTTCTAATTGATTACCCGGATTTATAAGTGAATTGCATTTAGAGCCATCTAAATATTTATACTTAAGACGAGGAAAAACGGTCGCGCGAGGACGCGTGGGTCGCAGCGTATGCAAGGTAATGGACACGAATCCGGATCGCAATGGTCGCGGAGTGCGAACGCGAACAGGGCAGAACAGAAGAGAAGAGGAACAGGAATGCGAATACGAGAGACAGCAAAGCGAAAGAGGCGAGTGTTGTCCAGTTGCGGGGCCTGCGAGAGCCACGTCTCGATATCGCGGATCTCGCAGTATATCACCTGCGGGGCACAAGAGGTTGCCCGGTCTCTACTTAGCGCTCTTGTTGCTACCGACGCGATCCTGAGAGCGTACCACACGGGCCAGCCTCCAGGGCATTGTTCACACCGTTTTAATAGGTATTCATTGTCGGGAGCTCGGATCTTTTCCGAAGACACCCGGGAGAGTGTCGCCCGATGCCCTGATACCTGGGAGTTCTTGCGCGTTACCGGCTCACCACCTGTCTCCTTCTTCTCCCCTCGGCACCCATCTCCGCACCCATGGCTAACCCATGGTCACCAGTGGTGGATCGCTAATTGCGAAAAATGCGTGCAGCTTGCTGACTGGATCGAAAGAACAGGAACGAGTTGAATGAATTTAAAGAGAGGTGGCAATTTCTTTTTTCGATTTTTCACTCCATCAGAATGTGTGTCTCGCGAGACGTTGCTCTATTTCCCACACTTCAAGTCGAAGGGAGTCTAGCAAAGAAAAAAAAAAAAAAGAGAGAACCACGTTGCTCCACTATGTAAATTAATTAGCCGTTCAGTAAACGCGCTGATTTTTCAAACGGGCACGTGGTTCATCCTCGCCTCCGGTTAGCTAGCAGAAGAATAAGAGAATCTCTAAGAGGACCAAGAAGAAGAAGAAGAAGAAGAAGAAGAAGAAGAAGAATAAAAGAGAAGAAGGAAGGTGGCGAACGTTGCAGGAGATTCAGATAGCGGATCGTGGGGGTTGCACCTCTTTCGCTTTTTTACTGACGCTTACCGTTCCTTTCTCGCGCTTCGCCATTCCCTGTAGACCCCATAAAAGGTCCAAAGCGACGAGTCTCGGTAATTAACCTCCTCCGCGTCGATCTTATTGCCGGCAGTCTCGTGTATGTTTCCTTTCTTCTTCTTTTTCTTCAACCACTTCGACGCCACCTTTTTGACGGTCCAATCTCGATGTAGAATTTTCTTCAATGTTCACGAGTATTCAGACGGTGATTTCATTAATTTAAAAAAAGAAGATCGCGTGAGGCAAATATTATGAATTGCTAATCATCTTCGGATTTCCAAGGCTAAAAAGAAAAGAGATATGTACAGTTTAAGGGGTCAAAAGTTGCGGGAGGAATAATTGGAGTTTGATCTTGCGTGCGACAGACAGACAGACAAAGAAGAGATATAACGAAATTGCTTCGAAGCGGAATAAGGTCCTTGATGAAATTGTTAGTTCAAGACATTAATAATCCACGCGGACTAATTACTTACCGCGCGAGGGCATCAAATCCTCATTACGCAATTCGTCACCCTCCGACACCTTAATCAAAACCCGACGCACGCGGAATAACGACGTGACGTTAAGCGGGAAAGTAATGAATTCTTTACCACCGTTGAACTGCCACATTGCTTAGATACTTTGATCAAGATTATTCAAGGAAATGCGTAAACGTAATGGTTATAGAGTTTAGAAAGTAAGAACGAAGAATGTAAAATTATTTAACTGGTTCGAGATGATGCGGTGTAACGTCAACGTGTGTGCCTTGTAAACGCGTAGCATGAACGTTGATGAAGAGATATACATCGATACAGTTACCTTCTCATCATTACCACTCATTTACATTTTTCATTTCGAGCTGACACCTGGCGGGGAGGGACACCGAGAGAACCACCGCGTGACGAGACGTGGAAGGGGACTTTCAGGTAAATGAGTCAAAGAAGAAAAAAGAATAAAAATGTAACGATAAGGGTAAAAGAAGCAGGTATCGAAGTTCAAATAAGAATAATGTTAAAAAATATCAAAGAAGAAGACGAGAAGAAACGAAGTAGGTAATTATTGTATATCGATGGTATTCAGTATTGTTGGAGAAGAGTGAAAATCACTTGAGATAAGAAATATAAAAAGTGAAAACAGGAAACAAAGAAACAGAGAGAAAGAATAAGAGGAAAAAAAAAATGAAGGAGGAAGAGCTGTCGAGGGAGCGTAAAACTGAACAAAAGGAGGACGAGTAAAAAGCAAAGGAAGCTACCGATGGAACGAAAATGGGGGAAGAACGAAGAGAGACACTGGAAAGGATGAAAAAGAGTTGAAGAAGAAGAGAAGAGGCGGTAAAGTAAGATTGACAGAAAGAAACGGGCCCTACAAGCACCCTACAGCAAACGGTGCCAAGAAGAGAAAAAGAGGATGGAGAAATCAACGAAACGGATCTCCCCGGGCCGGTAGCGAGAACCGGAAGCCACCTCTGGATTATGGAGAAGATCGTAAATCGATTAAATTCGTCGGCGCAAAGCGAGCACGCTCATCTACAAGCGTGCAGAGCGTGCAATTATTTAATTTCGCCGATTATCTTCGGTCGAGTTCATTTTTCATGTCATTATCGCGATGCGGTCTGCCTTTTATGATTCGCCCGCCCTTCGCCCTTCGCCCTTCGCCCTTCGCCCTTCGCCCTTCGCGAAACACCACCGCGAGCCATCCGTGTCATTTCTATGAAGTCATCAGCCTAAGGGCGGACTCTACGCTTTTGAAAACTGATTTCCTTTACGCTTGTCGCTTAGTGACACTGATCGGCGCGCCCGACCACCAGTTTCTTTATGTCTTTCATTTTTTGAAAGGAACGTAATAGAAATTCAATTGACAGGGTTCGACTGCAATGCGATCGCGTTTAATCAAGCAACCGGTAAGAGAAGGAAGCAAAAATCGAGAAAGGTGTTTCGACTGGTGGCATACTCCATATAAGTCGATATTCGCCGCGGTCTAATTGCCGCATTTTTAATAATGACGTTAATGAGCGATAGTTATCGCGTGTCCGGTCCCCGAGCAGTCGGCCGACTCCGTTGTCGAACCGATTAAAGGCAAATCGGATGTTGCCGTCCGAAAAGGAGGTTGCCATCCGAGAACCGATATCGATCTGAAACGCGTGCCATTCCTTCCGTGAACCGGTGGCCCTATATCAGAAAAATGCACGAACAGGAGCAGCGGGTTCTGTGCTTGGTGCTCGCGTCATTTCACCCAGTGGAAGGGCTTGATGGCTCGATGGCTCGATGCCTCGCGGCAGATGTCCCAACGAACTTTTTTCCCTATCTTGATCGACGGTTACTGCCGCTGATCGCGAGAGATCATAACCGATCGTCCTTCTCGACTGGACGTCGATATCTTAGGACCATTCGATATCTATACGATTTTTCAAATTCTATACAGTATACTTTGATATTATTTTAACGAGATGTGAAAATGTTTACCAGTCTGACCCAGTCAATTAAGGGTTAATAAGGCAATTAGAAAAAAGGGGTGAGAATTAGAAAGCTTATTAAACGATTGTCAGGTAGCATCCCTGCTGTATCACTTTTATCTTCATCCATTTTTCCCTGCCTCGTGTGTCTCTGTAACACCGTTATCAGCAAAGTTGGTCACGCGAAAGGAAACGTATACCGTGTACGTTCTCTCATCAGGATAATTCACGCAATACAATACACGGCGATTAATCGTTCGGATAATCGAACGAGAAAATGATCGGTCGTGGATGAAGCTACCGTGCCGTTACCATCGTAAAGATTCTTATCTATCGTGCAATGTGTTTAGACGCGTTTTGCGATTATGAAACACGATGCAAATACATTTATCCGTGCTGTGGATATCTCGGTGAGGTCTGTTTGATATTATAAGGCAATCATTCACAGGAAATCGAAGGAAACATTCAGAGAGAGATCGGACGAGGATAGAAATTGCAAATATTCTCATTAAACTACCAGCACGGTCGCGTCTTTCTACCTCGTTCACGCGATGAATTAAACACCGCCACCGTTAGGGGTGGAGGTACATTCCATTTTGTACGGGGTGTATTCCTGAAGCGAAGGACGATTAATCGGAGAATAATTTTCGAGTCAAAATTCGATCGTACATCGTAGGTATATGGATAATATGGTGTTATCGTCGGTGGTGGTTGTGGTTGTACCATACGTCAGCCACGAATGACGCGTAATAACGTCGTAACTCGTGGTAGCGATCGAAGTGACGTTCAGTCTCGACAGGCCAAGTAAATTACGCCACGTCCAACTTATCCTTTCAGGATCTGAGCGTATCGACAAAAAAGCTGGCTGTTCGCGTGCGGCAAAAACGAAGGACTCACGTGGCTTCTTTGGTTGGTTCGGCTCTGGTAATCGCATTTTTACCCCTTTATATTTTTCACTATCCGGCTGTTCGTTCCATTTTTCTCGTTCCACGTCGACTGGCCCGGGTCAACGTCGCGCTACCTATCTAACGTCGCCATCGACGTTTCCCTTCTAACTAGAGATCCTTCTTCTAACCGTGAGTCGACCAGAAATTTAACACAGCCTTATTCGAATAACAGACCATCGAATGTTAATCAAATGGTCATAGAACAGATCGTAGGTGAGGATGCGCAATAATAAAGTGGCGGAAGTGCAACCGCGAAACGACCAAGCACGAAATCTCGGCTTCGCGGACCGTGAAGCTTCGTCGTCCTCGAGGAACGGCGACGATCTCGTCGTCGATTCGTGGGGTAGAAAAGAGTCAAAAGCAAAAATCTGGCTGAATTTTTTTATATGAAAATCCAACTGCGAAGCTATCTAAAATGGACGATCGGGACGATTGCTCATTTACGAAGGCTTAATTGATTATTCCTGGTGAAAAATTAACAAATTAAGATAGCCATCAAAAGGATCATCAGTTCATCGTGCAGCCAATTAATCATTATATTGCACCGCGCGTCACCGTTATACTCCGTTAGCCTGTTTCACCTTAATGAAACAATTAGACGTCGAAAGTATCGTGTTTCCATCGCGGCGCGAGCATCTTTCCGCGAACAGATACGCTGGCGAAGCCGGTCGTGTAGCATGCGCGCAACACATTTTCATTAACATATTCAGGAAAAAAGAGGCTAGCTGCGCGTAATTACAGAGAGCAATGGGAGAAAAACGAGCAGATTCGCCCGGAGAATCCCTTTAACGAGAGGATCCTGCCATCCGTGGCATACGAGAGCGTGGCGATCTTCTCTATACCCGTCTATGGAAATCATTAGAGGGAAAGAGACCAGTAGAAAGCGTCCTTAATGAAGAACTGAGGAATCGGCCGAAATACAGATTAACAGGATAGTAATATGGACATATATTAACGATGCGAGACAATTACTTGCTGTCATGCGCTTCGATATTGGGAAAAAAAGAGTTTCCTCGGATGGTGTATGCAAACAAGAGCCGTTAAAGCGGGAAACGCGTGTTGCAATCTCCATAAGCGAATCCTCTAAGTGGAAAGGAAAGCGAGAAACTACGAGACAAACAGCCGTTTAATTTATGGCCAGCCCATTTTTCTCGCGTTAACGGTTGAGTGCATGAAACGCCTGCTTTCCATCGAACGTTGAAAACGTTTCGCTGATCAATCATTTCCAATATGTACGTTGAATCATCAACTGCGGCGCCAGCGCGAAACACGCTTTCAACACGGTCGAACGTAATCACGATATATGTACATACATACATATATTAAAACAAAAACGGTATTAAATGCATTACGCTAGTTAATTAGAGAAAGACCGTACTCTCTATCGCTCACCGTACGCACTTGGTTTGCAAATAGGCAGAAAAAAAAAGAAAACCCACGAGTGTGGCAGAGATTAGTTTCATTAAAAAAGAAAAAGAAAAAAAAAAACTGATGCAAACAGATACTTTATAAACTTCAAACGTGAGACTACTTGGTTTCGTTCGAACGATCTACTTCCGTGGCCGGGTATCGTTAGCGGTATTTAACGTCGAGTAAGAAATCAGAAATCATGATCTCAGTTTTTCTTGTATCATTTAATTATTTAATTTAGAATTCCCTCCTGATTAACGTGAAAATTATGATGCGACTTCAACGCACTGGAAAAATGGAATTCTTCGGTAGAAGAAAAAAGAATGGGATCTTGCTTCAATCTTGAGTAGAAGTTCTTTTTTTAGCACAGATACAATCACTTCGTTGCTACTACTATATAATATTATAAATATTATTGTCAATGTCCAGGATCATAAATCTGCAGCGTATCTAAAAGTCTATCCAGGTATCAACCCGCGTGTAAGATTTTTCAAGCTCGGCAAATGCATCATAAAACTCGTCCTTCGACTAATTTGTTCCACTTTAGCCTACCGTCTAATTGATAGTCTCTGTACGCAGAGGATCGTGTCCGTTTTCGTTGATAGTCAGCCAGCGAAGACGGTGACCCCGGTTCGTTATACATATTACACTTCGCTCTGCGCCATAACCCTGCAAAATTCTCGGATTGTGATATAGGTGGATTAGCATCGACGGGAAGTGGTTCGCCAACTAATAAAGTAGATAGAGGAGCCTATAACGCGTCAGGCTGTGCGCGCATAAAATTTCACCCGGCGTTTATGAATATTAATCTACCCACCTCATGCCTGCTGCCGGTAATTAGAATGGACGCGTATCCGTAACCCAACAGCGAATTGGACTGTGTAATAACAACTAGTAATTATTATCAGCCGCGCGTTATATCAGCCACCGAGATGATGATCGTTCACTTGGACGAGCCGTGGCGAGGCGCCGCGCCGAGATTTTCGACCGGATAAATACAGCCCGATGAAAGTTCGAACCTCCGTTATTACGTGCAATTTAAGCAACCTTTTGCATATGCATGTTGTCTGGTAATTATCGCGCTTTTCTAAACTTCGAACAGCGGTTGCTTGGCACGGGAAAGGAAGAAAAAAAATATAGAGATTACTAGGGTGTTTCCTTTGAAAAATGATGCGCAACCTGTCTCGAGAGTAACCAGCTGCTGATCGTGGATCCACGAAAATAAGGTAAAATTTTTCGGACTAAGGTGGGTTCACAGTTGCCGTAACTTCGCCCTGTAACCCGAGACAGTATCATCGCGATGTAAATATGGCCCAAGATGGTATCGCTGTAACGTAGTGTACGCGACGACCTTCTAATTCCTGCGAAGGTATGCGCGCACGTGCGTGCACACTGCACACTCAGTCGGACGGGCACAGATATCGAGTGTAACGGTGGTATATTAGCTGAGAATTAACGACCACGGTAATCAGCACTCGCCTCATAGCGTTCGCCGCGTTACACGGCCAAGGTTATTAACACTTCGCCGTCGGCCACCCTCGATTTACGTGGCTATCCGCGTCCCAACGCCACGATGAATCGCCAGGATCCTCGTTTCCAGCCATTCGAGTCGATTACCACCCTGGAAAAACACCTCTGCCTCCACTTACCCCCTGATGATAACGAGTTTGCTTTTCATCGAAGCCGGTACAATCGGAGAAATACTTATCGAAATCCTCCTCTATTTCTGAATGATTTCATTCACGTAACTCGGTGCATCGTCGCTGAAAGAATATACCATAATGAAAAGTGTCGGTTGACGATGGATCAGGAGGATTGAAAGTTGTCGTTAGGCTTCCTGATGCTTTCTCGATCTTACGGCGCGGCGTCGGCGTCCGTTCATACGTGAACTTCTCACGCGAGGAAAAGGGCGCGCGAGCGGATTGAACGCACGCACGGAACGGCACGGCATGGCACGGGGCGGAGGATCCATCGGGATCCGCGATACCAGGGGCCACGGCCTCCAGAACTGCTCCGTGTTCCGTGTGGCTACAGCACGCATCACGCCAACACGCCATGCCACGATCAGCTGGATGCCCGGAAGGCTTCTTGCCACTGCTGACCCACTGAACGAGACACCTTTGCATGAGTTCGCTCGTTTAACTTCACCCCACATTCGCAGCAGACTGGTCGGCTTTCAGTCAGAGACACGCGTTCCTCTATCCTTCGCCATTTCCTCTTCTTTCAAGATGCTCTACAACAACCTTTCACGATTCTTTACTAGTATAACATTCTTCAAGCTAACATTAATAATAGCTTCGTAATTGTAAGTTAGTTTCAAGTTTTCAACGTGCCTCGTATAGTATACCAACGATCCGTAGAGAATTGATTCACTAATCGCCGCGCCGTTTCCACGGTGGAAAAACTAACAAATCGGATTAAGGCGAACGTGACGAGAAGGAACTCTGTCGAAGAGGAGGGCCGACAATTAGCGAGCTCATTGGAATTACATCGCATGGAAGTAGTTTCTTCGAAGCAGAGCACGGTATCTGCTCTGCGTATGTCGAGCGAGGCCGCCTATCTCGCTAAAGATGGTTAGAGCTGCAAAGCGGCTGTTTGCACGCGTGCTCGTCCGATAGCAATCAATTACGGTGCGTAACGCAACTGTTTTTACACGCTTCTCTGTTATTGTTCCCCGTTGCAGAAACATGCTGTGTCGGAGAAAAAAACAATAACCTGCGCGCACCGTTTCCGTACAATTTTTTGCCAGCCTGCTACAACATAATTCGCTATGCCATTTTTTTTTTTTTTATATTGTTAAAAGTACACTTTAAAATGTACCTAAAATTGCACTAATGATTCAAAGTAGCAAATCGATTAATTTTAGACCAAAGACCATCAATTCTACAAATTTCAGATACAAACAGTCTTTAATTAGATTGTTGATTTTTCATTAAAATTTCACTTTCATCGTCGTGTCTGTAAAAACATCCATTATGAAAGTCATCGTGTCAAGAACTCGATTAATCTTCTTGGAAAAAGAACCTTGTTATCCGAGCAACTGGTTAAATAGTAATAATTTTAGCTGGAAAATTATAATAATTTCCAGCTGATAATCTCTTCCTGTGATAAGAAAACGATATCAGTGTCCCGTTGAACAGCGTGACGAGGAAACGTTGATGAATCAAAGACGTTTTGCTTACACATCCGGATATCTAGATCAGAGAACATTACACCATGCAGGCATAGACTGACCGTGATGATTCAGTTAATTACCGGTTTATGCAATTAATGTTTTTAATCGGCACCGAGACCGGTGCCACTGCATTTCATAATGATAATAACGAGTGGTGAAAGCGCGCCATGCCGTGCTTTATACGTAACTTCCGAGATGTTCTGTTTCGACAGAATATAAACGTACTCACAAGTATGAGTAATACTTGCGATTTTTGGCCAACGATATCTAGAATTAGATAGAACGAATGTTTTTTAATTTCGTTAGTCATTGTTTACGAAAACTGCGTTACATTTTCAATTGCAAATTTTTCTGCTATGTGAATTTTAACTCGTCGAGTTTTGCATTTTCATGTTCTACATTTTCTATGAAAGTTTCTTTACTTTAACAACTTGTAACGTAAGATTTCTCTTTTAACGTAGCTCAAAGCACAGTGTTACTTGGAACAAGTAATTTTGGCTTGATTACGAGCAACGCCGTAGATGTATCAGCTCAGATAAGACTAGCAAAAATCGTTAGAAGAAATATTTATTACGGCAGAGCGGCAATGGAAGGCAGGGGTGAGCAGATATTTATGAGCGACACCGTGCGAAGGGTGGGGCATTTAAATGGGGTCACACATACATCTCCGTTACCTCCGAAGGTACAAAGAAATTCATTAAAGCAAAAATAACGTGTTCCAGGGAAAAAGTCTATTCCTCTGAACGTAATTTCTTCTATGACGAACATTTTGCTTCCTCGTAATTACAGGTGAAAGAAATACTGTATGTTAAACTGCAATTTAATTATTCGTAATTAAACGATATGAAATATTGTATGGGAAAATAATTTGAACGACGAAGCAGATTTGAGTAGCTCATAATTGAAGATAAACGTCATACGGTACGTTAAAAGGGATATTAAAGAACTCAACAGCGGGGTTCAATATTTTATTCATTAACGTGGGAGTGTTAAAAGGGTGCATAAGCAAGAGAGCGTAGAGTAGGGTGCATACTTAAAGAAGTGGTTCAAAAGTGAGGTAAAAGCTTACCTGAAAGTCATCATCGGTAACCCTGACTTTTCAATGGAAATTAACAAACTCAAATCGGTTCAACTTGAAATCTAAATCTATGTTCTAATAAAACAACGATTACTCGCCTCGATTCTAGATAGGTATAACCTAATGGTTTCTGAAAAGAGCTGAAACGTTTTAGAGGAATTCCTTTTTTCGATCGTTTCCATGGTAAGGGATGGAGAGTGTCGAGCAGGATGCAATATTTCTGATTCTTCTGGCGCATCAATCTCCGCTGTGGAGGCAGCGGCGATGAGACAGAGCCTTTAATCGCTCGTCAAGAGTCGTCCGATTATTTAAAGGCAGGGTCCTTTTGTGAACGTCCAGGCCGGTCCACTGACTAATAATCGTCATCGATCAACCGGTGACTTCACACGGCGCATTTAATGCGCCGTGATGCCGTCATGATACGCGTACTTTGGATTAGTTCCACGATCAAAGGTCACGGTCGTGCACGGTCCCATTCGTACCTCGGCTCAGTCCTTCAAACGTTCACCGCCATTTTCTGTATATTAAGAACAACTTCTATGTCCTCGGTAGGTAAATTTAATCCCCTGTTATCTGATAAAGTTTTTATATAATTCCACCAGTCGAAAAGAAAAAAATGGCCACCCCGGTTGCAAGAGCGAACAAAACGAAGCTCGTTCCAGCAAAGTGATTAGCGTCCTTAATGACGGTCCTTGGGGTGCACGTACACCGGGTCAAACGATGAACGTATAGAAATATAAATACATCGTTTCCAGGGGGGTGGTAAGGAGGGGGGACGAAGAACTCGCAGGTAACCGCACACAAGGGTAGTTGAACGAAACACGGGCTGCAGTGCCAGCCCGTGTAACCGACACCAGTCATTCGCCTCCCCTATTTCACCACCATGTTGTGCCACTTGTGCCCCCTTCCCTGCCCTTCCTCCGCTATTTGGTCCCCAGACACACAACCCCTGCCCGTGTTTCTCTCTGTTTCTCCCTTCTCGAGACCAGCTCGTTCGCGAACACTGAAAACGATACGTTTGCCTTTCCTCTATCGACCATTGTCGATGGATATTTAATTGGCTCGCGTGGCAGTCAATGGCCCGGATCGGTTCGTCTAATCCTCCGTTTTGTGAGATTCGCCACTTGCATGGCGTTTGCTAGGGAATCGATGATTTTTAATCGAAACTCTTGGTATCGCGAATTGAAAACATTTGTCACATTTACAATTGTGAACTGAAAGGGAAGAATGCAGGAATCGTTAGCGTCGCTTAAAAGCCAAGGTTCCGGGAATAATTTCGCCGGTGCTGTCCGCTAGAACAAAGGCCTGGGAATTAATTAGTAGGCACGTATATGGTGAGTCCCCTAGAGGGCGCAGCATATGGCGCGAACACATCATCGCATCACCACCTGGCCCTCCCTTTCGTTTTTCTCTCTTTCTCTCTACTTTCGCTCTGCTGTCCGAAGGGGGCCGAAATGTTGTTGTCTGGATGGACACACCAACGGTCGGGCAAAAAGACTACCAGCGAATCGACAGGGGTGGTTGGTTAGCCAACCTTATTCCAAGCGGAGAATGCCTTTCGGTACAATCAGCAAATTTCATTAGAAAATTCTATAAGAAGCTCATCTTAATTTACACTATTAGGATGATTAACTGGAACAACTGGCAGTTTGCATATTATATCAAACGAACGATTTAACATCGAAGATCAGTGTATATTTCATCGTGGCTGTTAAAACGCTCGGAGACTTTAATGTGTGGACGTTAGTGTTGATTAGAAGGCAGCACGATTCAAAACGGACTCCATCAAATGTAGAACGAGCATGATGAAGGATCTCATATTTTCTCTCAAGATTTCTTCTAGCAACGATCAATCTCTCGTTGATGCAAAATTACCATCAAGTTAGCGTAATTTTATGCAAATAGCCTAGCTCGATTACTTTGCACAGTTAACTTAACGAAGTAACAACGAACGAATTAATTTCTCCTGTTGAAAATCTTCAGCCTGATCGGCCGCTTGTTTTCGTGTTTCACAGAAAATGACGAGGATGTTGGAGAGGCTCGTTTTTAGAGATTCGTTTCCCGCTGTCTTCGAGATCGCGAGACAAGGCAGACCGAATCACGGTCGTCGAGAAAACGCGTCGTATCGATTACCATCTCGCGGCACCGCGTCAAGGTAAATCGTCGGATATCAAGCTAAAATATGATGATCGTTGCTGATGATCGCGCGATACGTAACGAGCTCGCTAATATTCCATCAAGCTGCGCTGACCAGCCACCGCGGCAACGCGCCGTGCTGTTTCTTCCTCGAAACGGGAATAGAGAAACGGGCAAACGCATTTCTGGATAGAATGCCCCCACGGGCAAAAAATGACGAAACGAATCGCTGGACAAATCAGCCGCGACCGCGAAGCTGATTTTGCCATCTTCCAAGATCGGAAGGCTTCCAATTTGATTTATAA
Organism: Osmia lignaria lignaria; assembly: GCF_051020975.1. Classification (NCBI taxonomy): domain Eukaryota; kingdom Metazoa; phylum Arthropoda; class Insecta; order Hymenoptera; family Megachilidae; genus Osmia; species Osmia lignaria. The sequence continues at coordinate 11,552,554 of NC_135036.1, read as the reverse complement.
CACCTTTCAGGTGGTTTTTCGACTCGAACAAAAGCTTCTATTCGAGCCACGCAATTATCCGATGGGAAAAAAAAGTCGCATAAAGCCATCGAATTTTCAGATTCTGATCGTGCGAAGGATGCACACGCAACGATATCCTCGCGGTTTCGTTTATTTTAAGCGGGCCGGTATTTTTAAAAGCGATTCGCAGACTCGGTGGACCGCACGGAAGGTGCAAACATCGGTTCGTTATTCGCTTACCGGGGGTTTGAGGCCGGCTTGAAAAAAGAGATCCAAGGGAAAGCGGGCTGGCTTGGTCCAGTGGCTGGTCTGGGGCAAAAGTTTCGGTCGTTTTTCGAGGCTCGTGGTCGAGGCATGAAAGCTGAGCCGCCGAACGCGGCTGCCGAGTTACGCTGAAAAATCCGCTCGTCTGCTCTTCCAATACCCCGCCTCGAAACATCTCAAACCCAAAAACGTCCGTCTCGTGTATGTATGCACACGTCGCTACGCCAAGCCACGTCACTTTTCGCCAGACGTTCGAGCCGACACTCGAGACACGCGTTCTCCTTTTTGTATTTTGCTCGACATGCTCTGCCTCGTCGAAAGAACAGCCAGATTTTCTGGAATTCATTTCGAGACCCCTTCTACGCTTCCTACCGCAACTCTCTCGCCTCTTTCTTTCCTTCTTTCCTTCTTTCCTGCTTCTGAATACATATACGTTCGTAGAAATCGTGGGAATGCTTCGGCTTCGTTGATCAGCCTCGACCCTCGACATCGATCGCGATTCGATCGACCGGATGATCCGCTTGTCGGCTCGATACGGACCTCTACGCTTCTGTGTCAGAACGCTTTCCTTGCCTTGGATGCTTGAACAGATGACGACCGATCGACGATCTTGCTTATTTTCGATCAGTTTGATGGAGAGGAGGGTTTTCGGGAGAATACTAATCGTTTCGATCAAACCAGCTGTAATAGGATTTTCGATATTTCGGATTCGCGCTACGAACGCCGGAGATTTCAATGCCCGCACGAAACGCGTTTCATCTGGTCGAAGAATTTTCTTGCAAAATTTGAACACTTCGCTTGGGAAACTCTTCTGGTTGATCGCAAACGAGACAAGTGGTCGCTTGAAATTTTATTATCCTGGTGACGAACGAATCTCTTTGGTTTCGGGTGAGAGGAAAGCCTGAAAAACGGGTTAAGGCGACACGATATCGCGTTTCATGCCTGCTCTTTTCTGCTCCCTCGCCGTCGTTTTTCGAGAGTTAATGTCGATAATATTTCTTGGCGCGACTCATGGATCCCCGCCAATAGGCGTGTAAAATGATTCGTTGTAAATCTATCATCTCGTACCTGAACCGCCACCTCCATAAGAAGCACCTGGCGTATCTCACGGTATCTACGAGAGAGGGAGAGATCGGGCTCGTTCTTTCCTCGAAGATGAAGCACAGCTGCGTACGAGGAGTATCGCCACTTTTCTGTCGAAAACACGCCGCGATCCTCGAGTTATTACCCAGCTACGCCCATTCACCGATTGCCTGCAATCGAATCGTTCGAGAAGATGATTAAAGTTGGAACCCGTGTACCGGTGACGCGTGGACGATCGATCTTCCTTGCAATTACGCGAATGCCAAAGAAGACGGCCTTGTTTGCATCCTGTTATGCATAGAATCAACAACATTTATAGGTTTCTGATCGAATAAAAAGAGAAGCCATAAATCTATATCTAATAAAAATTGAAGAAGGATAATTCTGAGAACGTATAGAGCGAGCGAGCGAGATTTCGCTAGATTCGTAATCGCGGCCAGGTTTGACAGTCGCCATTCTTCTCGCGGCGAGAGGCCAGGTTATACAGGTCGTTTCACGGTGATTCCGGTGCTCGATTCAAAGGGGGTGCGTAGCTTGAAAGACGATCACGGTCGTCGGTCTCGGCGCACCGCGGCGTCCCGTCGTGGCTCCGAAGCCTCGTGTTACCTAGAGGCCTTCATTAGACTGACACTGATGGCGAATCGCCGCTACGAATCACGTAATCCCCGTCGGTGCCCTCTTTCATTTGGCAGATCGAGGGGGCCAGAGTCTCGTTCGCGTTTCTCCATCGCATCGGCCGTGATTCCACCACGGCCGTTTCACTTCAGGCGCAGCCTTTAATGAAAGGGTTCCTTTACTCGACGACCAACGACCAAGGGAGCTCTTTACCTCTCTTTCCTTCCTTAACAGTCTCTTTTTCCGGCTGTACCTTCTTGAAAAGAGCCTGTTCGTTCGTTCGTTCATTCGTTTCCTGGGCGCCACTCGTTGGAAAGTGGCAGACCACTCTGTGTGCCTCGTACACGTTTTTCGTTTCAAGATAGATTGACGGGGTCGAACGACGATTTACGCGTCCATCCTTGCTCGGATTTGGCTGTCCAGTTGGTTTCAAAATGTCGTATGTTAAACAAAAGGTGGAGGCAACCTCGTTCGTTTGGTGGTTTGAAAAATTTGTAGCTAATTTTTTCAATAGATCACTAAGTACCCTTCAATCCTTTCGACGTTGTTCCTTACAACCCCAACTATTGGATATCACCTGGTCAGTTTTAGCGAGGCAAGCGTCAATTCTAGTTCGATTAAAGCTCCACGGGGTTGCCGGCGCAGCTGGTGGGAATAAAAGCGGCGCTAATCGCGCCTCACCCTGTCCTGATAACCAGCTCACCGTGTCATTTTCGTTCGTCACACCTTGTGTTCGACTTTGCTGGTGCCTTCTTGCTGAATCACATCGAAGCGGTTTCATTCCCGCCGCCTATGTCTCACTTTATGCATCTGCTGATCGATCCTTGAATTGCTGATCAAAGGTCTCGTTAAAAGAACGCTTTATACTCGTCAAGAAGCCATTATCGCAAACTGTTTAACATTCATTGTCAGTCGAACGTTGACATTTACTATTTCAAAGTCTATCAGAAAAGATTTTCACCTTTTAAATTTCCAATTATAATAAAGTTCGAAAAAAGTACGTATATCAAAGAAGGCGATAAAAATGAATATGTTAAGGAGATTGTTAAAAGGGCCGGAACACCTTCGGACGACTCAATTATTCAACGAACGGACAGAAAGGATCGCGAGTATCGAACGGATGGAACTGGACTTATAAATATGCATCAATGGCCGCGGAATTGATTCGGACGACGCGACGCCACGAAATCCCAAGAATCGGCGATGAAATGTTGAAAAAACGAGCAACAGTCGGAAGCGACGAAACGTGTCACGCTATGAAGAATGTTAATTGTTCTGGCCATCGAAAGTAGAAGGAATAAACGAAGCTCCGTACGCTCGTCTAACCTTTCCACTGCGAAACACTTACATATATGTATAGTAGGCACTATTAATCGCAAAGGGCATATGTGAACGTCTACCTATCGCGATGTCGAATCAATATCAAACTAAAATAGAATAAAAATTTTGCTTTGGTAAACTATCAAGTTTCAGTGATAGACAGAGTGGCTATCGGTATGATCTTATTAGGAAATAGGGGTGAGAGTTATGGAAAACCGTGATTTTTCGTGAAACCTCGAAAAATCTGAAAGGAAAGGAAGGGTAGGCAAAGGGTATTGTACGATGTACAATAAGGAAGGTGGGATAAGGATAAAAAAAGAGTCGAATAAAATAAAAAGAGGGGAACCGTCGGGAGGAAGACGGGGCTCGGCTATATGCTAATAGCGGCGCCCTGATTGGGGACGATAAACAAAGCAATTATACGAAAAGGGCGGTATCCCGTAGGTACGGCTGTCGTGGGGGACGTTGTTACGATTTCAGAAAGGCACACGTGCCAGGTACGCGGACACAGACAAGGACAAAGTGGCGGAAACAAAAGCATTTTCAATTTAATCGGACTAACAAGTCATTTTAGGCTAATGATTCTTACGAGATGCGACAGATTAATAATACGGGATGTGAAAGGTTGGATATACCTTGAAAAAGTTGGGAACAAAGTTCGAAGCAAGTACTTAATCAAGAAACAGATTAAGAATATCCGGCGAGTGGCGTGTGCCGCGTTAAGAGAAAACGAAGGAGGAACAAGTTGACATCACGCGGTGCCATTAGAAATTCGCAACATGTGTTTCAATGTAGCGACAGCGTGGGGCATGCATCACCTCGCGTTGCCCGTTGCTCGGCTCTCATGCAATATGAATGATTCCAAGCATACTCTGTAATTACCAGCGCATTTCATTATGTCCATCGAACGATTCGTGGCATGAATACATTTCTGCTAATGTCGATTACCGTCCCGTCCCGTCCCGTCCCGTCCCGTCCCGACCCGTTCTATTTACACGAATTTTTCGTCAATCAGTCCTTATTTTTCAATAGATAACTGAAAGTTTGGAAACGTAGTTCATTAAAGTTTAAAAAGGCTTCGAAATCGAACAGGATGATTTATGAAGTATACGTCGAGCGGTCGGTCGAACAAGCGATTCTTAGTCGGTAGCCAAGCAAGGGGTTAAAGGGTGTCATTAATATCAATCGAGGGCCACGATTGATCCCTAGGCGAGGCAGCTTGACTTGATCCCGCCGAAGGATTTATAGATCTCGTCGTGCGGCGAGACGAACGGGAACCGCTGGTTAAAAATGCCGCTGACCCTTGTCGTTGGGTCTATATTTCTTGGGAATTCCCCTTTCCGTGGACGTGCGGCACGTGGCGCTGCATGCTCAGCTGATTTTATCGCAACGCTTTCCCGTAATTCATTGCTACCAGTGAAAAGCTCGATCTTTCTGGCCAGTTGATTCGTTTGGGAAAATCCTCCGTCACCTATTTCCGCGCTTTGCTAGAAATCCAATCAAGATTAGGCCCTTGACTCCCAATTAAGAATATTCTCTTAAAAATAAACCAATGAATAATTGGATTTTTCACTGCCACGTAGAGTATTTTTTTTTTCCGAGGGTTGCTTAACAGCTTCATTAGTAGTAAAATTCATCTTATGGCGTTTTTAGCGAGGCGCGCGTCTTAATAACCTGCCCTATTCATGGCCGTTTTATGGTCCATTTGTGACGAAAACAAGTGACAATAAAACGGTAAAGAAAGTCCCTGGGTGCAGGTAGTCCTTTGACCTAGAAACGAAACGACTGCAGGTAGAATCAGCCCCCGGGGGTTAACCCCGTCCTCTGCAAATAAAACTGGTTTCCTTGTGACCGTGGTTAATTAGAAGCTTTTTTAAAGTACATATTAAATCCAGTAATCTGATGATGGAAGGTGATAAATTGATGATTTAAACGCGTACGACCAATGGAAATTTGTACGAAACATTGCTGAAGACAGCGAATAATGGCGACGGTAGAAAATGATAACAGGGGTTGTGTTCCGCGTCGCGAACCAGGGGCTCAGACGAGATCGATTTTTAGGGACGAGAGCCATTTCAGAAGTTTACGATTAGAGAACAATCGACTGGCGGAGTTAAGCCGCGGAGGAAGGAGGGTTGCGGTGAACCTTCTCGGTGGCAGACTTTATCGATCTCCTGTGGCCTGAAACGACCACCCTGGTACCTTCTTCTTCCCTCCATTCTGACGATAAAGCAACCGGGGTGTGTTCGTTTCTATCCTCTTTCTTATTCTTACCTTCGATCTTGCCTGAATCTACCTTATCACGTGCTTCACTATTTTCCATGATCCGTCTTCTTTTCAACCCATTTCATCCCTAACTAAATAACAATGAATTAAGAGCCTTTATGTGAAAAAGTGGAATTGGATTTTCTCGATTCCCATATCTTCGTATTTTCATGAATTTTGCGTTTGAAAATCTAAGAATGGTAGATTACCGTCAACCGGAAGCGATTTCCTGGTGAACGTAGAGTTTCCCCGCTGGGAAATAAGCGAGGAGACAGAAAGAGCCGAGATAAAGGGAGAGAAGTCAGCCGAAGCGGGCCTCGCAGAAGCGTCCAGGAAAATCGATACATCGGGAGGAGGTACGATTACGCGAGTGACTCAGGCGGTTTCCGGTGGACGCCATGATGGATTTAAGTACTTCCGGCCGGAGGCGCGTGCGCCAGCCTGTCCTGGTTGGAATTATCGAAGCTGCTCTCTACACGCGGAGATCGAGTCCGATGTCGATGTCCACGCACCAGCTTGCTCCAGTGAAAAGCGACCTTTCTGTTCCGATTTTTCAACTTAAATACCTATTTAAATATGAGTCATGGTCCTATAAAAGCCTCACTTTTGCTAAATTTCAGCTCGGCATTTATGCGATACCATTATTCAAGTGGGTAAAAAAGGATGAATTAACATGGGATTTTAAGTGTTTTGTTTCTTTGCTTGTTGACGAAGATGAATATATTCGGAGCGCAAGCGGTGCGCGTCTGAAATTTATGTTAAACAACGTCCTGGAGAGTGTTACAAATTGGTCGCTGTTACAGATAGACAAGAAGTTAACAGGGATAATAAATGTCGTAAGAAATTGGAATGTAAATATGTAATCGCGAATTCTGTTAGCTGTTCGTAATTCGGGACAGGTGATGTCGAAGAACGCCGGCTGAAACCACTTCACGGTGGTCTACAAAGAAACACGATGATATTTTACACCTTTCCTGTTCAACATCGCTCCTTTTTATTTTATTACGAATGATCCTTTAGCGATGTGTCGCCGCTTGATTCTATATCGTATCATCTTGTTTATCGAGTAGCAAAGTTTGTTTCCGTAGAAGGAAAATTGATGTGAAACGCAAGGCTAGTAATTCCAGCCTAGTTAGCCAATTCTAACCCCGCTTTTAAAGGATATGGAATCATTGTAGACCGTTCGGAGTCCAATGGCGTGCCGGGGTGGTCCGAAATCGAGGAACGTGATGTTACCTTACACCTTCTTCGCGCGTCGCGTCGCGTCGCGTCGTGTCGGATATATACGCGCCACCAATACGCATCAACTGCGCAAGATGGCATCGTAAATACATTCCCAAAGACATAGGGGCTCGTTATTATGATGCTAATGAGCGGTTCGCCCGTTGGAATCCGGCTGGAAACCGCTGGCCGACCGAGATTCACGAGCCCCATGGTGACATGACGCGATAACGCGCCCCATGAATTCTTTCCTCGCTCGTATCGGTTCCAGCACCTCCTCTTTGCTTCTGCTAGAAAACGTGTTTTTTCAACCGGTCCAAATTTTTGCCAATTTCCTTCAACATTTTTTCATTTATGGAAATCCATTATTTCTCACTTACGATTAGATTACCCGTTAATAAGAATAATCCACCTGTTCAATGAAACTGTAGGACTGTTGTAGAATGACAGGTGAAAATACGGTATAGTTGTCGATGGTAATCCGCGGAACGAGCCCCTAAGCGAGCGGATCATGCCTTTCACATCGGATTTCGCGCTTTGAGAAGATTTGCGAATTAGCCGGCTCGCCTCGTTATTTACGGTGAAACCGAACACCGGACAGTGTATTCGACATCGGATACCATAAGTGGATTAGCTGTAGATGCGCGTCCATGCTGCGATCCACCGCGAAAGGTTTCCAGTGTCTTAGAGCCACGGGACAAGACTTGTTTTCTTCCTAACACTCTACTCGATTCTTCAAAGGAATTCTTTATTTTATATCACTCTACCATTCAATATGCAGAACAAGCGCAGGGTTGACAAGCGAGAGAGATATTATTCGTTCAGGAGGACATTAATTAATGAAATTTTGAATTTCACTGGTATCACGGTTTGCCCGCTTCCGGCTTCGTTCGCTAATTGCCGCCTGATTCAGCCCCGCGATAACTCGCAACCCCTCAGCCGAACCCCAGCACCCTAGTCAACTGGCGTTGAAATAACGATATCTCGAACACTCGACACAATATTTCGATTACTCTCCAAGTCATTTATCCTCCGTTCCAAAGATTTTTCCATATCATTTTTTAAATTCCTCTTACTGCAATAGGTTCAATTAAAACTATGTCCGTGTTTCAACTCTGTTTTGCGTCACGTTCTCGCGATAGAGCTAACGATCGCGTTCAGATATTATCGTAAAAAGAGGCAAAAACAGTAATTTAGAAGTTCGTTAGAAATCGCGACGAGACAAGTCCGGAGGAAATAAGCAGCTGCTGAATGTAGAGCACTTTACGTGCGATTTAAGAAGGCGAAACATCTGCTTAGAAATATGCTCGGTGGTCATTTCATTCTGTTCTTGATATATCTTTATATAAAAAGTGTATGAATCAAAGATCGAGCTACGCGAAGAAGGGTGATAGAAAAAAGGGAACCGGCTTTTCATTAGGCCACGAGGGGGCATCGTGTTTTCTGATTAATACAGCTAATTTCGTTATCTCTTCGTTCGTTACCAACGAAATTCCACGTTCGAGGGTAATGTACGGTTTATCAGGAATGACAGAGTGGGAAAAGAAAATTGCTGTTACGAGGTAGCCAGGGGTTAATTTGAATTCGGCAGCCGACGGTGGTTGGCTCTCACGCGTATGAGCCAGCACGCGAACTCTCAAAGAAGGCAAAAAGTCCGGCTCGTGCTACTACGAAACTAATTAAATTACAAATTTCATTTGAACTGTGTAATCGAATCAAGCTGCTTGCTGCACGCGGTATGCTCGTTCCTTCAGCGTGCTTTTTTTTTTTTCATTTTCATGAACCCTTGCAACACCAACAGGGGTGTTTCAAATATTTCATTTTCAAAAGTTGCAAAAGTGTTTCTTTACCCAAGCCCCGTCCCGTGATGGTTAAATCAAGAAGAAGGTTCACCGCAAACCCAAGCCCCGAAGCACCTTTGAGTTTCGAGCTAAAATTCAGCTTCCCCGGTCGGGACAAAATAATTGCACACGAGGGAAGAGCAAGACGGATTAATCGAAATTTAATGGTCGCCGCCGGTTGGTACGAGCGAGCCTGTCACGGTCATTGCCTGGACGGTTCGTTTGCTAATTAAATTCGATAAAATCAGAAGAATGACGTAGGTAGGGCTTGATCGCGAAACGGTCCGGATGATCAGGGACAGAAGGTCTGGGGTTGACGCGGAGAGACAGCATTCGTCCTGTAATTATTATAATACGGTCAATTAGCGGCTTCCCTGTCGAACAAATGTTTCTCTTGAGACGTAGGTTCATCTACTAGCTAGTTGCTTGATTTATTCGCGGTAGTATGCGAAAGAAATGAAAGAGAAAGATTCTGCAGCTTCATTTTCAAATTGCCAACGAAAAAAAAAAGAAAAAAAAAAAATAGAAAGGAAGAAGAAAAGTGCGTCGACGGACGACAAGCACAAATCATGGTCTGAAACCATGGAACATGGAACATGGAAACACGGAGACCGGTACAAATGGCTGAGATAATGTATTCCCGCCTTCCGTATTTTGTCAGGCTCGTTTGCAGGCCGGTGCGTTTCGGTTAGCTGAAAAATTATGGCGATCCATTCTAGTTAGACGCAGCGGTAGAACCACGATCATGGGGGGGACGCTGTTTCCACGGATTCCCGTCAATGATCCATGACTTCCCTCCACTGTGCACTCTAAATGATTTTAACGAGAAACTAGATGTTGCTTCCAATCCAATTTTATAGTGTAATTTATTATAGGTTTAAAAAATGATTAGAAACATATTCTTTTTCCTTCTTTCGTGAGTAAAACGTCGTTTTTTTTTCAAGAAGAATAAAAGAACCATCTCGACAAGTAAAGTACATTACCCTTGGTTCAATTGAACCAAACGAGTGTTTGCTCAGATTTTTCGAGTATTGGCACATTGCTTCCGAACGAACCAGCTCGAGGAATATGTTATTGTCTCGCACGTCCATCGCGAATTCATTTGAAACACAGTTAAATGAAAGAAAAAATCAGAGAAACGTTTTATGTAAAATAATAAAGGATGGTTGTGGAAAGGGGTGTGTTCACAATAGGGAGCATGTCCATACTAATGGAAATACAAATTAATCTTGCAGAATTTAATACCGTGGCTTGGTTAACGATGCACGAGCCTGAACGTTTTACCTGGACGGGCCGAAAAATTTAATTCGGTTATGAAACTCATTAGGTAATGTAGAAAAGCCGCACGAGCCCACGAGCCCACGAGCACGGTGATAAATGACGATGTCGTGTCGCAGGGTAGTATATGCCTCGACAGCTGCCCTTACGCTATAGGACACCATATACCCGTCTCGGATAAAGACGACGGAATGCATTAATACAATTTGCCCTGCTATCTACAGCTGTACGAGCTAATTATAATGTGATTTGCCTTTCGAGTTTCGAGCGATGCCTTTCAGACCACACGAACTTTACCTCCCTCGAATTTTCTATTTCTTCAAGTATAATGCCTACCGAAGTAGCAAAGAGATCGATTGCAAAAAATTTTACGATAGGCAACACGATGCAAGGAAAAAGAAATGTGCATTGTAGGCCAACGCGATAAACGATGACGACGACGACGACGACGACAACGACAACGACGATGATGATAGACGGCTGCGTTTGTGTGCGCCGCGTTTCCGGTCCGAGATTGCGGCTGAAATCACCTTGACACAAGTACATCGGCATTAAGTACTGCACTTGTATTATTTACGTGTGTGCTCGTACCCAAGGGCTCTTTTCGCAGAAAATTTCACCATTTTTCAACCTTGAAATATTTTATCGGTAGATGTGTTTCGAGAACGTGTCAAAGAAAGAGATGCACGATAATCCATGTTTCGCTGATAATTCGCTGTTAGCAAGCTAATTAACAATAGATACAAATTGGCACGTTAGCCGCGCGTTTATGACACACGCGCATGCCGTGCAGCGTGCACATTTCCTCCCGTCACGTGTAATCATTCGTAATTGCGACCACTACGTAGTACACAGTCTTGTTTCCGACTACATACTCCGAATGTCAATCCTGTGTGTCATCATAGGAAAAAGTTTTCTGTTGGCGAAAGAATGAAAAGGGAATTTTAAAGAGGTTGAAAGGCGTGAACGCGGTCGGTCGAAGGGAAGCGAAAGAGGGTTGGTCGCGACAGCAAAGCTCCCGAAACGAAATATAAATTTCCACATACGTATGCTTTATTAGAGTTCCTGTCCAAGGATAACAGTCTAGCTGGCAGAGGGTCCGTTTCGTTGCGTAATGAGAGATTTTATCGCGGTTACAGGGATAGGGCGGGGCAACCGCACTCATGCATTATCACCCCACTTCTGTCTGACGGATTACTTTATACGGTCACTGTACACAACGAGATACGTTTGTGTGTCGTTGTGTACGAAGCAACTAAAGAGCGCTTGCGAAACTACTCTCTTCCTCGCTGTTGCTCGTCGTCACGATAAAAACTGTCGGCGTGTCTGGCTCTGGCTACGATATCAGATCTGTACTTTTGCTGGCTGGTCGATTTGTCGTCTGTGATTAGGGTTCACTCCCAAGGGTGGCGGTCGTGCCGCACCGCGTCGCACCGCGCCGCATCGCGCCTCTAGATGGTATTTCGTGTTAAAACTATGAAAAATCAGTCATTTTCATATATTCATGAAGCTAATGTTTTATTTAACGGGCAAAGAAAGTCTAAAAGTCGTAACGAGTAATTTAAATTATTCTACAAGTTTGAAATGTACCATTAGGATAATAATAATAATTCACGAGTGCCTTCTCGTGACGAAGACCACTCGAATTTTCAAGTAAAAGCTCAGTGATCGATCACCGGGTTGCTGTCTCGAATTCGTAAATCGTGGGGTAACCAAGGGAAAAGTCAAGATTTCAGCGAAACGAACGAATATGAAGGATTAGGCACGAATGTTCCTAATACACTCGTCTAACTCGCGATTGTGTCGCGGAAACGAATGGTCGGTACGATAAGCGAGACAAAGTGCTTTTCGTCAGGTGAACCCTTTCGTTTGGTTTTTCGACGAGCCGGCAAGCTTTCTGAAAAACCAACGATCACTCGGCTTCTCGAGGTTGGAACCTCGTAATCCCTTATCCCGGCCAATTATCGCGTATTCTTCCTCCCCACGCGAACCAATTACCTCTGCAACAGTCGTTCCATCGTGCCGTGACCTTTCGCTGCCGTTCCTACGCCATACTCTTCGCCGGTTATTTATCGCGGCCGCGGATCTATGGGTTTCTCGAACGTTTTAATTGCGTCCCGCAAAAAAAACAAAAGACTGATACGCTTCGCGTCAGAATCCTTCGGCTTTCCGATTCTGACCAGCGGACTTCTACTATTTAGTAGATGGATAAACAACACAAGCCTGAAGGAACAAGCTCATCGTTACTAATAAAACGGCAAACAGGCAGGACCCGGCAAAAGTGACGGGTTAAATTAAAAATCGACCGAAACCGCGCCCACTCCGTCCAAGCCACGTGGACCGAAACAATCGAGAGCACCGGCGCGGCGGCACGCGTATATCGGCCTGATGATCGCCGGGAATGCTTCCTAATTGGAAACCGCATCCGACAACGTCGATCCCATTAATCATCGATCGATTATACGCTCAAGGAGATAATCACTTACTTAACCATTCACTTAGCAGGAACCGGGACGAGCTTGAGTGAAACGCAAGTCATCGTGGGGATGGAGGGGAAACCGAAGAGAATAGGCTGTCCGATGAGAGTCATTATTTGGACTCGTAGCACATCTAAATAAGACCCGACGCTAAAGTTCCTGAAACAAGGCAGTTAAGCATCGCGGCTCCACGAGTAAATAATTTCACTCATTCCCTATTTTTCGATCGTGTTTAACGATAAATACAATACACATGGTGATCGTAAAAATGTTAGACATTGTCGGACAGTGATGGACACACACGTCCACGCCCAAAAAGTCAACCGTTTAACTAATTCAAAGGCTGTCACCTTTGCGCAAGAAAGTGTGTTATACCTTCGAAGGGATAAATTTGTTAAGCAAACAATGATGACGGGCAAACTTTGTATCCCTTGTCGGGAAGTTAACTTTCACGCATGCAGAGATTCGCGCGTTCATGGAGGCAAGTACGCCATCGCTCTGTTTCACGCGTTCCGATTGGCCTATGCCCTGTTTTCGTTGCATCGCTTCCGGTCTGTCGACCTTGCCAGAGGAAGCGCAATTATTAACGGCGATCTCACGGTGCATCGTGGTAACTTCGTGTTCATGCTGTTCAAATTGCATGGCTCGATTCGTATCTTCTTCTGTGTCTCTTGTTTCTTTTGTTGCGGTTATTTCTGAATATCTTCGAAAAACAGCTTTCAGCTTCCGGTTGAAACGAGTTGTATGGAAACGAAGCTTGGTAACAGGTTGCATCGAACAGGAAGGAAGATTGGTAGTTGATTCAAAGCGTTCGAAAGATGGAACGAGGCTGAAGGACGCGTGCAGGAAGGATGAGCAAGACGGAGGTTGTTGGCTCGTAAATAGTGGCACGCAATGTCGTGAAGCGACCGCGTTCTGCCACGCGACCCTCTGGGACAGGAGCCCATTAGGATGACCGTACCGCAGCATACCAACTTCCACCAGGCTTGTTTAACCCCCTGGACAATTCGATTTTCAATGCCCTTTCGACCATCTCGCCCATCTCGCCCATCTCGTCGCTGAATCAAACGACCGTGGTTAATGTTTCCTCGACCGATGACCTCTTGTTTCCGCAAACATCGTTTACCGATTCCCTGATTTCCACCGGGATGACTCGAAACGATCGATTCTAAATTTTTCTCTTTCGTCTAATTTTATCAGCTATCGAAAGAGCGATGGGTAAAAGAGAAGGTAGACAAGTTGGTCGAAGAATTTGTTGGATGAAAACTGGCCCGAAGGGTCGCGTGGCACACGCGTGCTCGACACAGAGAAGAGTATTGCGTGCGGCTTTTTTTATGAGAGGCCGTCGGCAAAGTCGCGCATCTTTCATGCACGCATCGATGCCCTTCGACGTTAAATGCTCTTCAAGAGGTTGTTCACTTTCGAAACGCATCGTCGCGTCAGCTCACGGGCTCGATCGACTCTGTTGCTCGTAAAACTCGCAGAGGTGGTCTTGCTCTTATTCGTACGGTCTGGCAACCGGTGACACCGGTGCTTTCACTTCACCTCGGCCTGGAACTCCTGAAATATCGTATTTTATCCGGCCGCGATCGGTTTCTTCGTGTAAATGATACGAAAATCGTGTGTCGACCTCGGACCCTCGATGTTGATCACACTTCCAAGCGGATGTTGTTCATCTATCTTTAACAATTACCTAACTTACAAGCACTCGGTTTCCTTCTTTTCAAAGAATTTCATTTTTTTTTTTTTCATCGTTCGTTAATCGCGATCTCATATATCCCTCGTTATCGCAAAGACAAGCAAAAAAGAAATGAAAAAAAGAAAAGAAGGACCAAGCTTCTTCGCACCCTTCTTTATCATCTCAAATCGAATTCTTCCGCATGAAAGAAACGGACGGTTTGCAGCGTCGAAGAGTACCCGTTATCTGTGTCCCTATAATCCCATCGTCGCGGCGGTCGAATCGAATCCTTTCCGCGCGAGCAAAACGAAAAAGGAAGAAGCCATCCGAACGGCGAAAGTATCAAACGACGGAAGGAGATTAATGGAGAACCATTTCGAGGAGATCCGGCAATACGTGACAGGATGTGAGCGACACTTCCTCTTAAGCCCTATAATAAGCCGTTGATCTGTCGCAGTTACACCTGCCTTTCCTCTGCTTTATATGCGAACCATAATTGCTAAACGTACCAAACAGGATCGCGGCGTTTAAATAATAATAATAATGAAGTGGTGTCATTTCGTTTCGGTTCCACAAACAACCACCCAAGTCCTTTGTTTCTTTCTGAAGTGAAACTTTTAACAGCACAGTAGCGCGAGGAATACTCTAACGTGATATTTCATTTCTGTTACAGTGGTGATGCACAAAGACAAAGAAGAAAATTCGCACCACGATTCGCACTACAGAGCGAGGGAGTTGGCCGCTTTTGCGTACGATCATCACCATCTCGACGGCGAAATGTTCCTACAGGTAAGTATCTGAAACAAGAAAGGTATCTTCCAAATCGGTAGACAATTAAGAAGTTGCGTTACGAGTGAGTGGGTGGTGGAAGAGATGCGGGATGAATGAATAGGGAAACGGAAAACGAAGGATACTTTCTGATTGAAGCGAAGAGTAACCGGTGTTCTATCAAACCGCCTGTCTCGAGCGATATTATTAATATTTATCCATTCTTGGAACTATAGCCTAATTGGTTGCATCAATATACCTTGATGCACCCAGGTTTAATCGACATAATATGCAGGATGAATCATGACGGTATATAGGTAAGCAGCAGTCGGTCTGAATTTATTAATGATTATGTGCAAATGGAGCGTTGCAAATTAGTTTGATGGTAACAAGGAGTGTTCCTTCTTGCGTACATACTTTCGTCGATAGAGTTTCTCTGAATGCAATGAACAATCCGAAATCCTGAATCCAAGATTTCCCAGAGAGGTGATACAGAGAAGCTGTAACCGAGGGAATGTGTAGGTATGGAAGAAGGGAACTGGACGAAATTAAATCATCGCGAGTGAGAGGAAAAGACAGGAAGAGGCGAAGGAGAGCTAGCGGGGAGAGATATCCGGCTGATGAACCGGCTATGAAACCGAGGCGTACGAGGTGTCTATTCCTCCAAAGTATGGAAGGGTATATACACGGATTAATGGCGGTGTATCATGCGAGGCTATTACGTTCCCTTTCCTGCGTTTTAGCTGCACACACGGGAGAAACAGAGCGAGGGTGAGGGTTTGTTGGTAGGGGGTTCAGCAAAAGGACAATGGTGGGGGTAAGAGGGTTAGACGGCGATGGTAGAGGGGAAACGATACGCTGGGCGTACGTACGAAGCGGTGTACCCCGCGATTCCATGCGATCGAACGATTCCTGCCAGTGTCTATAACGGCTGGTTATTAATTGCTCGCTCGTTAATTGCGTTACGTAGCTCGTGCCGCGAGCTGATTCCTGGACGGGACCTTCTGACAGCCAGGAATGCGAGACCTGCCATTTTTCGCGACCACTTGGTCAATGTGGTCAACCAAGTTGATGCTGGACCATTGGAGTTATACATACTCGTAGTCTGGTAGCGTAAGGGCAGGCCTCGTATTTTCTATAATTCGCGGAGTTCCTTGAACCTGTCTCTTCCCGAGTACTTCCCGAGGACTTCCCTCGGCCTCCTACGCCTTTCGTCTCTCCCCCCTGCCGACTGTGCTGGCCTCATGGTTTCTACCCGCGATGCCCACGTTATACGCCGTTTTGCCGATCCTCATAAAGTTTACGAAGCCCGACAGTAAATCCGGTTTATGACAAGCCGACCGCCACCACCAGACACTCTCGAAATTACGGCTGACCGATCGAATTTTTATACTCCCCCTCTTTCTCTTTAAGGACATCGTTTCTTCGAATTAATTGAATCTATATTAAAACGCTTCTCCTCTTCTTCGTCCTCTTGCGTCCAGTATAGGGGTGCAGATTCTCCTTCTTCAAACGATCAAATAGAATTAAAGAAATTATTGTCGGGAATAATGGTGTCTGGGGGGTGGTTGATGAAAAGAATTATCATTTATCGTTGCATAGTTTACGCAAACGAAAGCCATGATCCACGCTAGGTTTTTGCCGGAATATTTAAGGCAATTTCGCAGATAGAGATCTATACAGCTTTCGCAGATAGCGTGCAAAGAGATACTTTCCTGCTTAAATACTTACGATTTTCTCAACGGCACGCGGATACATTACTCGTGCAAAGGTTTCCTAACTCGAGACAGTTAACAAGCGTTTTCCAACACTTTCGGGCCATTCTCGCGGCTAAGAAAATAACACTCGTTTCTCCAACGTTTTCTAAACACAACTGTAAATCCGTCGATTTTCGACCTTGTACGCGAATTAGATCTATACTTTCCCTCCCGGTGATCTTCTAATGAATTGAGCGAGTTAAGTATTTAACGAGCCGTTGCTATATCTTTACGAGCGATCTTGATGAACAATTACTTATTAATACTTGTATCTAAAGCGTCACGCGATCATTTAATCGATATAATACCCGTTTATCGTATTTTGTTGCTAGATTTATGAAACTGGGAATATAAAAGCTTCGCGAGCTTTGAAATTTTGGAGTTGATGAAACTATAATAGTCTGCGACGAGAAGAATTTGGGGAGATTTATGATTTCGCGAGTAAGCACTGTGTAACCGGTGAATTGTAAATTTTTTTTCTCGGTTTCCGGTATCTGACGTTGATTTCACCGCTCCTCCATCCATCCTCGTTCGTTAACAATAATATTAGGCGGCGGGTATCTCGGGTTTCTCGTTTTTATCGCGGTGGAACACGGTCGTATCAGCATTAATCAAGCGAGAAGGGCCGCCGGTCCATGGAACAGGTTGAAATCGTCGGGATAAACTAATAAAACACGCGTGTACGCGAACGGTTGCACGGGTCCCAAGGGGGATTTTTCAATCGGCGAGAAGAACATACTTTGCCAATCCATTTCTGCCATCTCTTGCAAATTATCACCCCGAGCAAACGCACGATACGCGACCCCCCGTCGAGAACTGCGCTCCTCTCGGCTTTCCTTTATGAAACTCCAACATACTTTCCTCGACACCGCGACCAGTGAATGATGCGACCTTAAGAAAAGAAAACACCATGCTTCCTTCTTCTTCCTCCCTTCTTTTTCTTTCTACCCCTTACTTCCATCGACTTGGCTGATTAATGAAATCAATGAGTTTGTGTTTGGACGAAATTGGATATCAGTTCCTTACGCGGCATCGTTGCCAAGAAAAATTAGAACCTGATGAATCGTGATCGGTGGGTGCATGGTAAGGTGCAGAGAAAGTAACGAAAAAATATCAGTCATATTTCAAATAATTAAATATGTATCTTATCTTTTTTAAGTGAGTGAAAATGATTTCAAAGAATCGTGCATCGGTGCGTCAGCACGTGGAACCGCTGACAAAATTTAGCAAAGTCTCGCGAAGCTATTTTTACTGTACGTAGTAAAGGAATCGAAGCGATTTTTCGTCGGGCTTCGGTAGAAATCACGCCTCTCGGTGACGTATCGCCGCGAAAGCAGCCATTTTCCTCTCGTATTTTTTATTTAATAGCCAGCAGGCTATCGTGTATCGCATTAATACGCCAGCCACACCGCAGTAGCGGTAAAAGAGGGTCGTGGTCAGGAACAACCCCCGCCACCGGTAACCCGTAATCATAACCAAGCTATTTTTCTTCCTGCTACCTCTCTTACTATACTCCACTACCAGTATATGCGCACACAGTTACATAAAATTGGATATAATTTTCATTTTTCGACGAGCAACCAAAATTTTCACATTCATTTTGCTTCAATTTGATACGCATACAAATGGACATAAAACACATGTTATTTTCTGGTACTTTTATTTCATCAAATGGTCTCAGACTTGTTGTGCTTGAAAACCGATCATCCGATATGTAACAACTTAATATGTACATGCGTGTTGTAGTTCAATTCTGATCGGTACTTACCGATTCAAAGTTGAAGCCTCGAGTTATACGGAGGCTCGCCTTGTACCTCCTCGTGATCGAGAATTCAGTATAGGTTCAACGACAGGAAAACAGCCAGGACGAAGTTGAGCAATCAGCCAGGAGGCAGACATGCAAGCATCAGCAACAAGTAAGGAGGTTGAATCTGCTGCTCAAGTCGACGGTGAATCGTTTGCGTGGAGCAGTCTTCGATATCCTTCGAACAGTCTTTCTTCAAATATTTCCGATTAAAATCATTTCTGTTGCTCGAGGCTTGTGATATTTTCAAGAAGCAGTCATTTTGAATGTACATAGATCGAGTGATTTTAAGAAGTGTAGAAATTACACTTTGCACATCATTCGTTTCGTCAATAAAGCAAAAGAATCGTACGGAGGAACGACAAGAGGCTATCGCAATCGTTGTTGGGAGCATCGTAAACGTGGTATCGTGATTAATCAAACAAGATAGCCAGTAATCTGCATTGGTGATCGGAAACGGTCGCACGAGAAGAGGCCGAGTGATTCGCTACAGCCACAGAGGCAGGTGTCGAAGCTGGAAAAAGGTGAACCTGCGCCGTCAGCAAAGTGGCAGCCTGTCGGCGATTAAGCGATCTTTTATTTTCGTATCGGACCTGCTTTTTAAGATATCGCGAATGCGGCTGCCGCCTCGTTAATTATTTCGTGTGTCATTAATTATGTAATTCGTCGTTTACCTAATAGGTAGTGGACGGAAGAAAAGAGGTAGGTAGAACGTTTAATTTTGCAGAGCAATTAAAAGAAAAATCAATCCTTTCGAAGAAAACGATAAAATTGATGAAATATTCGAATGAATTCGAATGAAAGGAATTATTTGAAAGGCACATTCTCTTCCACCCCCTAGAGCAGGATCGAAAGTGCAATTTCTGGCCCGTGATTGCGTTCCTTCATAGGGTAACGGTGGTTAAGACTGATAACCGGAAGTCGGGCGCAAGGGAAAACGAGGCGATCGTCGAAGTGTAGTGAGTCAGTGAGACACGGGCTGAGTCAAAGGTAAGTGTAGGTTAGGTGGGCTCATGGGATGGGATAGGATGATATGAGGTTAGGTTGGTGGTCGACGGGGCTCGCCTTGGTCTGGCACCGCTAGTCCTTCCCGTATTGATCGCGTGCTCCTTTCCTCCCTTAGATACCACCCCCTTTTGCGCCTTACGTATCGCCAACTTTCCTCTTACCTGAAACCGTCCATATTGTTAGGACACTGGAATCTTTGCCTCGAATAATCACGTTTCGAATTTTAATCACCTTGAAATAGTTAGGTATTAATCTTGAAAATTTGATTAATAATCCAAGAATTACAAGGAGAGCAGGAAGAACTAACAAACGCAACAAAAACAAAACGAAACCTGGGGTTTAAAAAATTTATTAATCCAGCAGAAAGCTGGAATCAGCAGAAAGTTTAAAAAAGGAAAAACGCGACCTACAAAGTGTTAGACACCAGACTAACTGATCTCCACCGACGATTATCAATCACTCGTTTCACCGTCCAAAATCAGCATTAAAAAAATGATCTTCCAGCTAAAATATCTAAACGATAAGACGCATGAAACAATAATAACGACGATAACAGTCTGCTCGATGGTTTCATGCTTCGGTGTAATTAATTACAAACACCACGGGGGTGGCTTGGGCGAACTTGCAAAAATAACAGCTCACGAAATAATGGGACCTGGCTCGACCAAGAAATCTCCCGGTATCCTTTTCTTTTTTCTCGTTTTCGCATCCTGAAACTCTTAGACGGTGAATTTCCGGGAAACGTCAACCGGTAAAAGTCGAAAATGTTTTATGGCGGTGAATGATTAATCGCATCGGCATCTGCTCCGTAGCAGTGATACAGAGTTGCTTCTTTCGCGTTCTTCTGTACAGGTGTTGAAATTTTTATTTACGGATACCGGTTAAGTTACTTAGGTCAAGTTCCTCTTTTATTTCTTGACCGATAAGATAATCTGCTTTGCGATTTTTCAAAGTATTTGTAGGATTAAAAATCTCATTTGTCAAGTATCCTCTACCTTATACTTAGTTAGACAGAAGAAAAAGATAGGCGCGTTAACAGCTGCAGATGCAGGCTAATTTTCATTAAAAAGGGTTCATTTTACGGGAGACGGTGTTCGAGGTGTTGTTCGTTAACACAGTACGCGTGCAATTAAGACGGCCGGGCCCATTGAAAGACGGCACACGTCGTAGCTGGCGACTTAATTAACGAAAAGTCCGGAAAGTAATCACAACGGCAGGCGACAGGGCACACGAAAAGCGATAAATTCATAAAATTATTGCTCCGTAACCGTTCGTGCCGTGACGAAAGAGTCCCTTATCAGCTACGTACGCACGAACGAACGACAAAGTTGCAGCTGGTGAAGCTGTCGCAGCTGATGAGGCACGCACCCCTTTCAGTTGCACGCGAGACGAGAAAAACAGGGATTCTACTTCCACCCCGTTGAAGCTCGTCGTTCGTCTAGATATTAAAAGATTCCTCAAATTTTAAGGATTGAAAAGGCATCGTACTTACAGTAAAGGTAACAATAGGTAAAATAAAATACGCAAGTGTGTAGGAATGGGACAGGATAATTGCTGACGTGTAATAGTGAATTATATCTTCATTAAATTGCTCTGTAATTGCATCTAGTACATGTAAACGCAATCTTAGCGGAATAAAAGGTCTTGTTCTATTTGTATTAATGAAATTCCAACCGCAGTACAGAAACGTACGTCGATTATCTGATTTATGTACATTTCTTTTCTTTTATAACATCCCGCAGGAATTCATTAAAATTTACAAGAATAACCGGATTAATGCTGCAATTAGTAGTACTGTTATCTTATTTTTTAATCTGATTTATTGCTGCAGTACTTGTCTTCATAATAGAAAGCCTATTAAATACAAGCAGCTGTTGTGAGAATTCATTTATCATAAGTTAGTGAAAATATTTTAAATCATCTCGTATTCAAATGAAAATTGATTTTAATACGTGGACATAGGACTTGTAAATTTTTGATTAGAATATGTTTAAAATATTCTATCTGTTGTGCTGCAGATCCTTTGAAGTAGTTGGAAAGAAAAAAAAAATTAGGGAACAAAGTTAACAGAGCAAGGATATCGTGTTTCTTGACCGCCACTTGGCCAGCCACTCGCGAATTGATAGCACGAAACTCGCGTGCCATTTTACAGTCTGAATTTATAGCTGTTTTATTATTTTGACTTAGCTACAGTGTTAACTCTGTGCACACGTAGCTTGTTTCTTAATTTTTCGAGCTACACTTTAATCGTAGCGCATATCAGTCGCTTATCATGTTCTTTCTTTCTTTACATTTGCATTCGTGTCAGCGTTTTGCGTTTGGCTAGGAGAGCTTGACCTGGAAATTTTCTAAATACTCAACCAAGAAGTACTCGATTTTACATTTTCAATTCGGTGTCAATCGACAGCAGGGCTCAATAGCACTCAATTCTGAAATGTTGAATTGTTAATGCAGTGATATATTGCTTATGTTCCACGCAATCGAACACAGTAGCCCTCGGTTGAAGATAAGCGCTCGATAAGCCTATACGGCTTGTAAAGTGTTAACAATGCGCACGAGCGAGGAACGAGTTAGATGGAAAATTGCACAGAGGAGTGCAGCAATAATATCCAGAGAGGTGTAATTCCGATCGTAGTTATTTCTAGGATCTGCATGCCAGCCGGTCAAACTCGTGCCCGTGACTTCTACTTGCATGAGCAAAGAAAATGAAAAGATTTCGTGCGTGAAGTATTATTGGCGACCTGCTAATACACGAGAGTCAAGGTGAGGATGAAGGGGTATTAGAAGTTCACGCTTGGACGGAACACGCGAGTACTCGTAACCGGCACGCGACTGATTTGCTGTTGGTCAGGCTCACGCGAGAAATAAAAATCCATTGATTTTCTTCTGTTATTTCGTTTTCATTCTTCGCTGATCCACTTCCTCGATCCTCTCCGTTATCTGATTTGCGCAGACATTGAGCGGAAGCTCTGGGATAGAATATCAAATTCTTCTTTTGCTTTTCTCCTTCTTCACGCTGCACTGATTGTATGCAAGATGATTAACCCTTTGAGAACGAACGATTCTCTGCCTAAACAACCGCTAAATATTAAACATTTATTAACATTTATATTGCTTTTCAGGTTTCCTTTCTTTTTGTTATTAATTCTACTGAATTGAAATGGAATCGCAGTGATTAGACGGAATCCCGCGGGGTTTGTTGGTTTTATAGAAATGGCCATGTCGGCCATTTCGAAGGGAAGGATCGAAGGAAGGAAGGAAGGCAGGCAGTAGGAAAATCCTATTACAGCTTATATTCGTGGTACAGGGGTTCGATTGAAGCTCGGGGAAACTCACCCTCCACACGGATCCGTATTGACGCGACCGACCGAGAGAAACCCACCCTCTGGATTAACCAATCAAATCGCAGCATCCGTCGCGCATGCGATCCCTTCGATATCCATCCCCTAGCCCTTTCTTCTATGGTGTCCGAAGTCATAGGGTAGCTTTAGAAGGTTTAGGATTTATTTTCAATACTTAAGCGTCAAGTTGCAGATTTCAATTTTGAATTATTTCAAACATCAGGAGATTGGTGCAAAATCGACTCTTTATATTTCAGGACGATATACAATCTGTTCGACGTACCTGGTACCGGCACCTACGGCAACGGCTCGGAATAAAACAAAACAATACACATTTAGCTCGAAACAGGCGGTTAGACGGCCGTTTAAACGACTCCCCCGCGTCGACGTATAGCTAGAACGTTTAAACTAGGACAGATATTTCGGGCCTCGATACGGCCGTTCGAGTTTCCACCTCGTTTTGGTATTCGAAAGCTACTATATCGGCGCATCGATAAATGGGGAAACTTTCCGGAACGTTTTTCTTTCGTCTATCCTTCGTTTTTTGAAGTGAAACCAATTTTATGTTTTCCTTCAAATGATTCGAGTTAAATTTATATATTTTTGCATGCTTGAAATATAAACATAATGACACAGGAAATTTGTTTCAGGCGCTGAACGGGTTCCTGCTCATACTGACTTGCGACGGGGAAGTGTTCTTCGCCACCCACAGCATAGAAAGTTACCTTGGCTTCCATCAGGTACAATCAATTTCTACCTTTCAATCACCAATAATCATTTTCACTTTAATTTTCAAGTGAAATAGAGAAAGTGTAAAACAAGAACACAGTATACCATAATTATAGTTTTTAGAAATTGTCACCCTCTTTTCAAACATCTGTCGCAAACCTTCAATTTCACACAGGACGATACGCGTTAAGTAGGTATCGAAAGTCGTGTCTTTCAGGCAATTTCATGGTACCACATTATCGAAGACAATATGTTTATCGTACGAAACGATTTCATTTTTTCCCGGGGTATTCTTGTTACCGTGTAATTTCAAGCACAGTACCTACACCCATAGCGTTGTTTTATCTTTGACTGTATTGTATCCACACCCAACACTCGCAGGTCACGCCAGACCCGTCAACTTTGTTCTACGCGTGTCACTTTTACGCAAGGACATGCATTTTTCAACGCGAATGAACGATCATCGTGCTTGATCCACTCTTTCACGGATTAGGTTATAAATTTTCATATTTTTCACCGAGTTTCTTCTTCTTTTCTTAATCTCTTTAGACGCTGTTTACAATTGAATCGAATGTAAAGTCATCATGCGTCACCTGTAATCATCCATCTTATACCCTCTCATTTACCATTCCAATGGATTGTACGGACACAAAAGATCATACAATTTTCTATAACCTTTCATCAAGTATCGTTACTTGTCTCTAGATTTAACTTTAGGTTTCTTCACTGAGACTCAATTTGCAATCTACACCTAACAAGCTATTTTATAATTTAAGCGTTCAATTAGAAAATCCTCTCGTATAAGGGCAGAAGCTGTTAATAATCAATTTCGATGCGTGCAACGGTTGAATAAAAATAAAATGTCCGAGGTAAGGGGTATTAAGCGAATGAAAAAAAGGCCCTCGCGAGTAAACGAGCCTTTCGAAAATCGCAAAGAACGGTAACGAAGCGTTCCAGCGGTTGACAGTCGGAGAATAACGAGCGTGAGGGGTAAATAAGGCTCGTGAAATCAGGAAAGAAGGCGGATTAAACGAAGAAAAAGCCATTTGCCTTTCTATCCGGAACAGAGCGATATCGTTCAACCCCCGGTGAACACACCGAAATGCGATCTGCACGCACGGCCAAGCGAGCAAGCTGAGCGAGTAAGCACGCACGCGAGTATGGCACATCGCGTAAAAACCACAGGGAGAAAAAGGATATAGAAAAAAAAAAAAAAGAAGAACGCGGAAAAAAATGACGGATGATGATTTCCCGACCACACGATGACTGTACGCCAGAAACGCACGCGAACACGCTTTTGTGCATATAGGAGATGTAATTGCAGGAAACGACGGATGATGATTTTCCGATTCGATGATCCTCCCGTTTCTCTAGACAAAGGGAGAAACGCGTTACAGTTTCGTGTTACTTCTATAGAAATTTTGATGAGCGATCGCTTGCAATCATCAGGCTTTCCTTACTTCCCTTCTCATGCTTACCAATTTCCCGGTAACCAAAGTTTCTTACCCTCATTAAATGGATAATTTGTTTATATTAAGGAAGGAAAAGCAGGCAGCTAGTTGGCAGGAATAATTCCTTTGGTCGAGTTTCATTGAGACGTAACCAGACACGCAAACGGTTCACACACACGTCACGATACCCAGGGAACGATGATTTTTCGTTCCGATTAGGGTATATTTAAGAGGAACAAAGTGTATCGCGACTAATAAGCGACGCAATGATTTCCTCGGCGGTGAATTTTCTTTTAATCACACTCCTTCCTTTTGCCATGCCGCTTTTAATATCGTTCCATTACGTTTTATCGATGAATAAACAAGAAAGCCTTAGACTTTACCCCCACAATCTTTTTTTACCAATTTAATTCGAGGCTTTTGACGCGATGAACATTCGTGTATGAGTGAAAATTAACCCTACAGTCGGTTGCTCGAGGGTTAAAGCTTAATATTCGACTTCCATCGAAGAGTAGACGATCGTGGAAAAGGTACGGCTCGGATAATTCGCACCATGTAGCGACCATTGAAAGACGACGAGACACGCAAACACGATACGTTGTTGCACACATTGTAAAGAGACATTGCTCGCGGCTCGATGATTTCCTGACTCGATGACCGTGTATCCGAGCCGACGTAATCGCGGGGCGTTTCGGATGACGCGATTACACGGCCCTGTAACTCCCGCGGAAAGCGTGGCTCCCTCTCCCAACCCCCGTTAAAATAGGGGAAAAAACCGAGTAATGACAGCGTCGGCTTGCTACGTACCTCGTGGTAATTCACGAGCCATGATTCTGGTCTCTTTAGTTCCGTATCTCACGCGAGAAAGCAGCCGAAGAAAAAGCATCGTATAGCTAAAAACGAGGGCTAGAATAAAGGGGTGGATAAAGGGGATTGTTCAGAGAGTTGGCACGCGGTTTAATTGGCCCTGATAGAGTCGATTCGCTGCTTGTTGGATAAAATTAACCAACTTAAACGAGGAGGCAGCGTAAGAAATAAAAGATTTACCATAAGTTTCTGATATGATTTTGAAAAAAGTTATAAATGTAAAATTTTTTTTTTTGAATAAACGATAACATAGAAGGAACTCGGCGAGTTTCAAGCGTATCCATAGCGGATGAAACGGGTGTCTCGGTTCACCATGGGGTCCTCTCCCGATGAATTCAGCAGCGTGCGCAGGGTTTCCCTGGCCGTCTAGTCGCAACCCCGCTGAGCGTTCGGTTTGCTCTAATTTTAATTAAAGCCTTCTACACAGGATTTCCGTGGTAATCGAGCAGCCCCGCCACCACGGCCATACTTCATTGGGACACGGTGGACGTGTAATTGCTCCGCGTTGCCCTTTATTCCGCCCCGCCAACATGGCTCGGCCAATTTTATTCCCGTCCACGACCGGCCCGCGTATATCAAGCCCAGGCCACGGGCGTACGTGTAATTTTCATTAATACGTGATTTATTCCGACGACGCGTGATTTATGGAATTATATCGACGCCTTCGAGTCGCGTCGTCGCGAGTACACTTATTTAGTGTTTGCTCGCTCGTTCGCATCATTATTGTGCAATGTATTATTATGTTATTTAACGAATTCGTATGCAAATTGCACCGCGCTATTTTTGGATAAAATAACTGCTGCGCGTATGAATTTTGACAAAATTTTGGTTGGTATTTGATTGACCCACGTAGATAAAGGATAAAGAGCAGCGGAGGTTCACGAACGAGGTGTTCAAAATTCGTTGACCCCACCCTCCCTGTTTTATTTTCCCGGTAGGTTGGCTAACGTTTATTTTTCCCCTGGAACTGAACGGCCGGTTACCAGCGACGGGCGGTTCGCCGGTAAGGTCCGGTAACGTTTGTTACCATTGCTCGTTTAAATAATCTCGAAACATGCATCCGCGGGACGAAGCGGCCGAGTCGTGGATGGCTTTACGATCGGCCCTCATCGTTAATTAAGAGCTTGTAATTATTTAGTGGAGACGCTAGCGCACCCCCGCCGGCATCGAAGCGGGTCCCGCTCCCTTGGTAGACTTGATTTACATTCCTGCGAAGAATGCGAAAGGCCTCGCCTTCCTTTGCTCTATTTTCTTTTTTTCCACCACCCGCCGCCCTTTCCTCTCTCCTTCGCCACATCCTCTATCCTACTTCTCCTTACCTCTTTCCCCCCGGCAATGATGATTACAGAATCGATGCCATTTCCAACGCTGGGAAACAAAGTGGTCAAGGAGAACTTTCAGGTTTCGCTGAAACATTTCTCTCGCAACGCTTGAAATTTTCGAGATGACATTTTTTAAAGTTACGTAACAAGATTGAACACAAAAGAAAGGGAACAGCAAACGGATCACAGTTGGATCGCGTTCACGTAAATCCTGAGGACGTTCGTCCGACAGCCAGGCAGATAAATCAGTTGGGTCGCTGGCTGAAATCGACGGAAACACGATTCGGCGTGATCAAAGGACCCTCTACAAATTGAAACAAATCAGCCGGCTAATAATAATTAATCCGCGGGCCGCATTAATTATCGAACGCCGCGGCGCGGCGTCCGGCTTTTACCCTCTTCTCTCCTCCGCGCCTTGCTTCGTCTCATCGTGCATGAGAGACCTCCTCGCGAGGCCGCTCGCTTCGAACACACGCTCGTATCTGCTTGAGCACACGGGCCTGGTGTACGCGATAATGCGAGCCGGAACGCGGCGATACCGAAACTTGAGCTCTCAATTACAGCGCAGAGTTATGACGCGCTCATCCACCCCCTCGATCTCTTTGTATACCCTTTAACAAAGTGGTTGGAAAGAAAGAGAGGAAGATGGCTCTCGCTTCGGGCCAGGACGATCGCGTCTTCATTAGCGGCTATTAATTGTCAAAATGTGCCACATAATTCAGCGAACCGACTATACCTTTCTTGGGTTGCTATTGTGCTTAAACTTTAACACGGTTGATTGATTCCTAATGGGGATGCACCCTTGGGCTAGTTGAAGATCCTTTCTCCTTCGATCCCCTAAAACGAATGCTTTTGCATACCGTTGCATGATCATTAACGTTTCATAGCTCTTCAAGGCTATGAAAGGTATAAAAAATAAAAGAAAGGGAGGATTTTTCCGACGCACGAGAGAAATACACGATAGCTTCATTTGAAAGCACGGCTTTCGGTTGCAGTGACGGGCATCCCGTTATCGTGCAACGTAAAATATCGTAAGACAGGGACGGTGCGAGTAACATGGAAGTCGTGAGATCCGTGCACCGCCGACACGAACGGCTACGAGAAGGTGCAGCTACGCTGTTCCGGCTATCGGAAATGCAACCTACCTCCAAACCTCTCGTTCCCTTCTATCGCGTGATTTATTATATTATTCACGGTTACCGAGACCTCGACAACTATGACCAGCTAATGCTCGATAGCGACAATTCGAGCTACCATTTCAACTATAAACAAATTAACATTTTCTTATAACTTTTATGGTTTAAGATTTGCCTGTACCTATGAAACCTAATGAACGGTGCTTCGCTTATAATTAATCAGTCAATTTTTCTAACGAAGACTTTCATATATTAAAAAATAATGTCTTTAGTTTGAGCATACCATCGTCAAAGGGTTGAAAATCATTTATTTGAATTAAATTCATAGCGCCACCAATGTTACACGTTAAGATATATTGAGAAACTGGTCGCAGACCAATGTCGTGGTTTCCGTTTCGTAGATAACAACCCCTTGAGCATCGGCAAGCTACCCGTCTTTCTATTTCTACGAGCTTACAAGTTCCCTGTGCACACCGTGGCAACTACCATCCGTATCATTTCCACCGGTTGATTTATTACATTATTCCAGGCGTCGAAGGCTGGACAACCGTGGCCACGATGCAAACCAGCAGCCTGTTAATTCGATCTATTTTCTAACCTGGTTCAGCAGGCTTAGGGTGCGTGGCGGGCCGATTATCCGATTCACAGTCATACGCGTACTAACCATTCGCCGTACTAAACAGAGAATAAGAGATAGAGGACGATGAACGAGCGGTAGTAGAGTTAGTCTGTTCGTTTTTCTTGAACGAAGGAACGAGGAAACTATGGGTTTCTCGTGCACACGGGGCTCATCGTCCGTCGCTGGCTAGGCCGGATTAATTATGCGCGATAAAGTGCGTCGGACACGTGTAGCTACATGTGCCGTATGTGCGCCTATGTCGCCGTCGCGACGTCACGACCGATCAGATATTTCCTGAAATAATGCCGCGCTCTGCCTCTGACCGTCCTTTTCTTTCCCCTTTACCCTCCAACACCTCTCTAACCCCGTTTTCTACGTTCCGGGGAAGATTTCAAATATCTAGCCTTTATGTTTCAGGGGGTTAATATGGGTCTTTATTGGTCGAAAACTTTGCGCTTTGGGGGAAAATTTATAGAGGGTTGAAAGTTGGGTTTAACTTGAATTTCAGTTGCATAGCTTCTGCTTTGTTAGATTGAAGAAACTTTGAGGGTGGCTTGATAGTTCACGAGGGTAAATCTGGTAATTGGAATTTATTTTTTAATTTCAATATTTGCTGCAATCAAGATAGACAATGTTTAGGCTTGTGCTCTGTCGAAGTTGAACGGATCAATACGAGCTCAAGGTGCACTGAATGCAACTCCGTGAAATGCGCTTGTATCGTGCACTTTTCAGGAACGATAGAATTAATAAGTACATAATGAGATTTTAATGGAATATGTATACGTAATGCAGGTATATTACGGTAAATGTATTCACAGGCAATAAAATGTAAATTTTTATTAAATCAAACTGACCAGAACTATAATTTTGTTAAAGATTACATTAGTAGATATATGTAACATGAAACTTAAAGAAAGATATACGTATGTAAAAAGTAAAAAAAAATGATCTTTGCTGGATCTTAGCAGAGCGTGGTTTCGATCCACGGACCTCTGGGTTATGGGCCCAGCACGCTTCCACTGCGCCACTCTGCTCTTATGGTTCTGGGTTCCTTAAGATCCCACGGATTTTATTAATCAAAGGGGTGAAAGTGGATCAATAATTTCGAGCTCTGAATCTAAGAATACGATCGCAGATTTCTTAATAATAAAATAATATTTTAATTACACAAGGGAGATATTTATTTGCTCATTAAATTTACGTAACTGTTCTCGATAAAAACTTGGAAATATTGCAAAATTTCTTATATAATAGATAATGTTTGTTCTTATCATAGAATTTTCTTTCTTTCACGAACTAGTCGAGATAAGAGAGGATCTTACAATGTTACTGAAAGGATTATACAAATGGAAATCAAGTTTTTCCCGATCTAATCTCCTGGAAAATTATTTTCAAGGACTTTTCAAGGAAGCAGAGTGGCGCAGTGGAAGCGTGCTGGGCCCATAACCCAGAGGTCCGTGGATCGAAACCACGCTCTGCTAAGTTGAGATTAATTTTTTAGTAATTTTTTTTTAACGTTACGTATCACATCTTACCTAAATAATTCCACGTTAACTTTGTCATAACTGATCTAAAGCAATAAACATTCCTATTCAGATATCGTTATAAGCAAAATGAAAAGAAATGGAAAAAATTAAAGCCACCCCTTTTTTAGCAGAGCGTGGTTTCGATCCACGGACCTCTGGGTTATGGGCCCAGCACGCTTCCACTGCGCCACTCTGCTTCGTTGAAAATTGTTGTTAAAAATTGCACCATGTTGCATTATAATTTATTTATAAATATACATGGTGAAACGTGAAATGCATTCGTTTATAAGTCTCCAAGATCTTCAGGACCTATAAAAATTTCATAATTCTGTATTTTTCTCATTGTAGTCCGACATTGTCCATCAAAGCGTCTACGAGTTGGTGCACAGTGAAGATCGAGAAGAATTGCAAAGGCAGTTGATGTGGAATTCTTTTCTACCCGCAGAAAGTGCGAGTCTACCTCTTCACGACGCTCTCTCACCCCAACATAGTCATCTTCTAGAACGCAGTTTTACTGTTCGCTTCCGGTGCCTTTTGGACAACACATCCGGTTTCTTGGTAAGTTCACCCTTTGACCGTCTGAAGAACACTTTCTTCACGCTCTTAGTAGCGCTTCCAGGGATACAAAACAGTAATTAATAATTTCACTGTCGTAAAAGAAAAGAGGGACCGCTGCTCTTCTCTCAAGTAATTACTTTTTTCCACCGTCTGTCCCTGTAACACGACCCTCTTCAGCATCTTCTAGCGGTCGCAAGAAGAAGAACGAGTCATTTGCAAGCAGGAATGTGAATAGTTGGTTAATTAAACTCGCGTTCTCATCGACAAGTAACATCGCTTGTCAGTGACACTTGAAGCATTCCCGCCAAAAATTCAATCGATAATCGAGTAGCCCGCATGCCTGATCCTACATTCGTTCCTCAACTATTAAACGTGACTTTCATTCATTCATCGAAATCTTCACACACGGTCACGCGACTAAGAAATTGATCCTTTAACCCTCGTGTCGTCGGTATCCTGCGAAAAACTATCCTCGTTACCACTTTCCACCCTCGATACGTGGTCGCGAGGCTATCGATCCGATTTTTACGGCATCAAATTTTCATAATTGCCAGCGTGAGCCGCGTTTAACCCCCGTAGCTCGCGATAATGCACTTAATTGCGAAGGAGAGGGTTGCTCTTACCCCCCTTGCAACTGTAATTACCATGTGTTTTTCTTTGGCGTCTGGTACCTACTATTAGGGGGACTTTTTCTTTCCGGAAGTTGCATTAGACTGTGCACATTTATACATATATATATATATTTTCTTAACATGTTCTACTAACATTCTGATTAGAAATTCCTCCAACTTCTGCTGCCTAAATTAACTTTGTTGGCTAAATAGAATTGGAATACCCGTATTCGTTGGATTGGCAAGAAAACATCGTGGTGTGGATTTCGATAAAAACGGAGGACGGTTTATTTCGCCGCGAAGAATGTCGACCGGGTCTGGTGTCCTCGCCGTAAAGCTTTTACGATTACAGTTTCATTTTCATAAACGTCAGAGTCGCGGAGTTTTTGCACGTTAGCCAGTGGTCAGGTCGGATAGTCAGCTCGTCGTTGCCCTTTATAGCCTACGGACACTATTTGTCTCGTCTACCTCTGTATTTGCTGGCTGTTTGCCGTAAGATAATTAGTGTTTTGTCGACTAGCGGCGCGCCAGTCAAAGGCTGAGCCTGGTTTTGTACAACCTTTTGATTTACGCTCATTTTGGTGAACGATGGAGGACATTTCAGAGCATAATTTTGATTTGCTCCCGAAAGTTTATTCGATTGTCTTTTATTTATAGCGTTTGGATATTAGGGGACGCGTGAAGATACTCCATGGTCAAAATCGAAAAACCGAAGAGCCACCTTTGGCATTGTTCGCTCTGTGCACACCGTTTGGACCACCGTCGCTCCTGGAAGTTCCACAGAAGGATGTGATGTTCAAAAGCAAACACAAACTGGATTTGGCGCTTGTGTCGATGGACCAACGAGGAAAGATGCTGTTAGGATACTCGGACGCGGAGCTAGCAAATCTTGGTGGCTATGATCTAGTCCATTACGATGATTTAGCCTACGTGGCGAGTGCTCATCAAGAACGTAAGAACACTGATCTTCTTTCTCGCAAAATTTCAAGACGATTCGTCTAACATTTCCAGTTTCGATTCTATTTTTCAGTGTTAAAAACGGGAGCCTCGGGTATGATAGCGTACAGATTTCAAAAGAAAGACGGTGGATGGCAGTGGTTGCAGACTAGTTCAAGATTAGTCTACAAGAACTCGAAGCCTGACTTTGTCATAAGCACGCATAGGCCTCTTATGTACGTATAATCGGACGTTAAATGTCCTAGTGGAAAATGAAAATTTAACTATCTTCGATTTCATAGGGAAGAGGAAGGTAGGGATCTTCTTGGAAAACGGACGATGGATTTCAAAGTTAGCTACTTGGATGCTGGATTGACCAACAGTTATTTCTCGGACAACGATAGTTTGACGGGCTCCGTAATGACGCCGACGCTTCCATCCCAACCGACGTCCCAAAGAGTGAACAGGCGGTACAAGACTCAACTGAGAGACTTTCTGTCGACCTGTCGAAACAAACGAACCAAATTGTCGGCACAGTCGTCGGTTTCCCCGCCAGTCACACCCACGGTCGCGTCCGTGGACTACCTCGCAGCTGATACCAGTGCTGCAGCTGCAGTTGCAGCCGCGTACAGCAATCTAAACACGATGTATCCGACCGCATACGCACCCACAGCAGTCACAGCTAGCACTGACCCTTCGCTGACCACCTACATTGGTCATACAGGCAACTACCATCAGACCTTGTATCCCGCGACTGCGTTAGATAATAGGTAAGTCTTGGAACGTGGATGGTCAAATGCTTCTATGACTGTTCATTAAACTGATCATTTCCCCAGGTACCTCACCGCAGCGACGGAAAACTTGTTCCAATACAGGCCTTTAGGCTCTTACTATCCAGAGTACCACACGAGCACCGCGTACAACGGCTTCATCGACGTAAGTCTACCCACCTACGAGACGCACCAGTTGACTAGCAAAGCGGAAGAGAAGTTGTACTGCCAGCAATTAGGTGAATCTCCAAAGTACGGCTACGTCGAGACCAGACACCCCAGTAGCGTCAGTGGTTCTCCCTATGCTGCCAGTCCAATCGCGAGTGCGTCGACGATGCACACCGCGACAGCCGACATCAATATCGTTCGTGCTGGAAGTAGACATTCCCTTGAAGGTGGTGCTTCGTCCAGCAACTCCGCCGGAAGCTCGCCTGTAACTGGACCAACGAACGGCGTGCTTACCCCAAAGATAGAGGACGTGAAGCCCGAGGTGTACGCCAACGAGGCACCTCGACAAACAGTCTTGATGTGGGGTGCACCGCCTTCTCGTACTCCTCCAAGGAACAACGGCAGCTACAGTCCACCCACGCCACACTCCACGCATTCATCTACCCATTCGACCAATGCCGCTGCCGGAGATCCCTTGAAATCCCTGGCGGAAATGAACTCGATGAATGGGGAGTGCAAATGGAGACAGACTTCACCCAGTGAACAACAAACAGCCGCACCCAGTTCACCCAGAACCAAGCCACAGCCACAACCACAGCACCAGCATCATCAACAGCAACAGCAACAACAACAGCAACAGCAACAGCATCAACAGTACCCGGTGACAACGTCACAGTATCAAGCAGCAGCGGCGGCCGCGGCCGCGGCTGCGGCTGCAGCGGCCAGCACTATAGGATACACGCACTCTCATCCGGGCCATGGCCACGGGGAAGCGGGCTCCGAGGTATGGCAAGGAGTGCAACACCACCACCACTACC
Organism: Osmia lignaria lignaria; assembly: GCF_051020975.1. Classification (NCBI taxonomy): domain Eukaryota; kingdom Metazoa; phylum Arthropoda; class Insecta; order Hymenoptera; family Megachilidae; genus Osmia; species Osmia lignaria. The sequence goes on along the minus strand of NC_135036.1, from coordinate 11,518,323 downwards.
AGTACTATCCCTACCACCATCACCACCCCGCACCACCAAGGCACGCGCCCCAGTGAGTGTCACTGCCGCCTCACAGATTTTACGATAATTGTTCCATCGAGGATACGAGATCGTGCTGGCTCTTGGGTTTGAACATATCTATTTCGTTCCAATTCTTTTCCACATCAAAATTTATCTAAAACTTAAGAATTTCAGTGGATATCCGGATACCTGATTGCCCAGACAAGGGTTAAATAAAAGGAACCCAAGAAATCCAACATAAGATCATAAAAAACATACACACATGATTTTTGCATATTAGTGAGAAACAATGTTTAGAAAATTTACATAATAGCGGAACAAGTATATTAAATACGTTTACTGTTGGGCATGCATGTTCCCAGCGATGCACAAATTTTTTGCAATCATTATCATACATTGCATGTCCACGTGTTTATTGTTCAAAGTAATAGTTTCTTTTCCTTATGTTGTTTTAAAGTTCAATTTCTATTTTTTTTTTTTTTTTTTTCAATTTGATAATATATCAAGATTAGTTGCACGGCATTCGAGGCTGCAGCCGAATAAACGAAAAGAACCGTAAGGACAGGGTCGAAGGAAGACTGAAAGGGGTTGCGAATAACGGGTAAACCCACTTTCGGTTGCAGCACATCCCCGTCAGCTGTGGGAACGGGGACGGGAGTCGGCATGGGCATCGACAACAACACCAGCAACAACAACGTCTTGTACCACCCTCCGCACCACCACCCACAGCATCAACACGTGGTGGGATCATCAGCGGGGGCAATGGGCCCAACTGTCCAACAGATTCCAAACCGGACGCCGGGAGTCCTTTGTTGTCCATCTCTGAGGTGACTAACACCTTGCTCAACCAATAGTCTCTTCGTCGTCTCAGCATCGTTTCGTTTTGGTGATCAAGGTGATCTTTTACTTACGATTAATTATCGTGTCTTCTACTTTTATAGGATGACTTTCAGGTGATACGATAATGCTTTGGAATCGAATTTTTTCAAAACGAATATAATTTGCTATTTGAATGTTCGCAGGTATCTCTCAGGAGATAGTTTCACCGGGTCGGATGACAAAACACGTGACTGTATCATATAGATAATACCGGTTAACATTTTTAAGAGTATTCCTGTGTAGCGTTGTATCGTACTCATTGCAGTTAACGCTCGACGTTGCTACGACCTATGTATGTACGCTTGATTTACGTTAATTCATTCGTACTGTTAAGTTTGCAACGAGAGTCTGTTGCTCGTGATCGTCGGAATATCGAGCAACGAAAGAAAATTAAAGACTCTCGATTCGGCTGAACCTCAGTCTTGCCAATGTTTTGTTAATAAGTTTGTAATTTTTGTACTTAATTAATTTATATACGGCTATTTATCTACCGTGCGCGCGATTCGACGTTTAGCAAAGCTAGACGAGCCTTCCATAATTTTAGACGTACTATCATTTCGCGAACTTTTTTTTTTCTCCTCAACAATCGTCCGTTATTCGGGAACGGAGAAGACTGCGCGAAGAATAACGATAAAGAAGATTGAAAACGGAAGTTCCAATTATCTTCCTGTAACGTCGAAGTATTTTTGTTACAGGAAAGACCCGAGTGATTTCAATGCTTCGAATCTCCAGGCAGAGATAGAAAAGAAAGATAGATAAACGTGAATTTATTTTACGTATTATACATATCAGAATGGAAGAGAAGAGAACGACAGATGGTAATCGTTCTTTTTTCTATTGCAATCTTGATATAAATATATATATATATAAAAAGAGATATATATGTATAGATAAAGATATATGTATATTGTATTATTTGCTGGTAGGAACGTTTCAAATCGTACGGATTTCTTCTCCCTTCGCGTCCTTTGAACCTTGATCTACAATTTATCCTGTACTTTACCTAATTCATGTCGTTATAGTGTTATACAATATACGAAACTATTTTGCTATGATTCTTTGTAAACATCCACTCCGCTGATCGGCTTTTTACGATAGAACGAAGTTCAAGACGCGTCGAGATTGGTCATTAACGTGATTTCTTCGTTAACAGATAACTACAACATTTTATTTCCGACAAAGACATTGACACATCTTGTCGATAATTGCTAGTACAAAAATAATGGTGAAGGATATACATATCAATCCGCTCAGTTAAATTTATGATCTATTTTGTTATTAAGTTTTAAATTGAACTCGAAAAAAAGTGGGGACAGTGTTAATAACGAGTCTCGAAGCCCATATTGTAAATTCATATCTTCGATCGTAACAGCTTGAAACTACGTTTCTTTGCAATATCGTATGAAGATCTACTATTTTAAGTAATTGAGTCTAGTCCATACATCAAGCGAATTAACGATATCTATTCTGCTGAAATTGTAAAAATATTCTCACTAGCGATCTTCTCACCCTTCGCCGACAATCCATAAATAAGCTATGTATAAATAAGCTCCAACAACCCTTAAGGCTAACAAGCTTTTATTTCAGGTTTATCTTTCAGAAACTAATATTTAAAAAATGAAAGTTAATTAGGGCCTCAGCGACCGACCACCATCCAACAAAGGTCAATATTTTTCACAAGACTAAAAGATGAAAAAATACTGTTTTAACCCGTCAGTATAGAATTAAAGTTTTAGACAAAGTTAAATAGAGCAACACCTAATTTAACTATTTAAGGGTTGATCGCATCGGTGAGAATATTAGAGCAATTTTAGCGCGTTCGTGTATATTTACTGTATATTTAAAATATAAGGTATCTTCTAACGAGCATAGGTAAGATTAGTCGATATAGATGATTCCCTTTAGCTATCTACTTAGATCAAAATACCGTACCTTAATTTTATAGCAACCAGTATCTGCAGACAACATGCAATTCAATCGTGACCCCCGTATCTCGATATTGGATCGTTGTTTGAACATTTTATCATCGACTATTTCCTATTTTTTACATCGAACACAACGAGCGTTTTATTATAATTAAAGAAATAATATCACCGAGTGCCTGTTTCGATCGAGAGGACGTATCGAACCAGCTAGACCAATATTTCCTGATTTCTAACTATAAAATATTGTCGTGCATATCGAGAAGAATGAAATAAAATTTCAGATACTTACGAATATTTGATCAGGTTCTTATGGTATTTAATCGAAATGAACTTTACAGAATTCTTCAACACTTATAAATATTTGTAAATAAATCTTCTGATTACACATTTCATATACATCATTTTGCTTGGAAATACTTTATTAAATTCATTGGTTCTCTGTTTCTCTTTACAAGTATCCATTTTCACAGAAAGTTGAAAAACCTGCATTGAAAATTCTTAACACAATATGATTAGAAAGAACAAAGGAGAAACATTAAAAAGAATGTTTATACAAAGAAAATATTTCGCTGTTAATTACAGCGTTACATATCTATTGTCTAGATGAATCAAGGTATTCTTCGTTTACAAATTCACATAAAAATACACTTTTTCCATTCGAAAAGTTGTTGCTCAAACAAAGAGGCAAAATTTAAGAGACATTGCGCAGATATCTGTATTTCATTGAATCATCGTTGGATTTTAATCAATATATTGCATTCTGTTCTGCAGATGTTCTTTTTTTATACATATATATAAAATATATACATATATCAAAAAATGTATCGAAGTGAAACACGATATCATGCCAAACAAAAACTTTGACTCTCTCCTCGATCCACTCCATCCACTTTAATCTCCGATAATATTCTATATAGAATCTAATTACTTATTAACACTACTACTAAAAAAAAGCTAAGCTCTACGAAATGAAATTTTAAAACTGTATCAAATGTTTATATGAAATAAATTATAATAATGCAATAGAACGGACGTCCTCTATTCTGTATTTTGTACATTCGACAAAAAGGAAGGAGAAAGGATACCGCCTTAAGTAGAAAATTATTACACTAAAGATATCTAGGTGAAGAATATATCATTCCATCATTACTCTGAGTATATTACTTTTCATTTTTTTTTTTTTTTATTTATTTCATTTAAAAATGACTCGTTACACTTATCATAGCAATATGTATGTAAGGCCCGAACTTACAATACATTAAAATCATCGGTTTTGTATTTTCTCTTTTTTATCAAACGTATGTCGAACGTGTATCAATACATGATAAACCGAATCAATTATGTAAATCTTCGTACTTGTTTATGTATGTGTCTGTGTGAGTTTGTGTTTTAGGGTTTGTAACAGTTTCGTATCTACTCGTTCGTACTTAATGTGAACAATCAACTGGATTCAAGAAAGAGATGGATTAAAAAACAAGGAAAAACCAAACTGTCACGATTCCTAAATGCTTTCGAATGCGGGCAATTCTCAAAGATCAAAGGTGTGACAATTTATTTGTACCTGATCAGTTTCTCTTACACGAGCTTTTCGACGATGTAACAACGGTTCGGTGTTTTTTCTTTATGGAAAGTTAATTAATCGACATTCGACACAGTTCTTTCTCTCTGTCTCTCTTTCACTCAAAAAAACACGCGCTCTTATTCTCTCTCTCTCTCTCTCAGACGGATGTTCGAGTTATTCTAACGCGATCGTTCGAAATGCATGCTAACAATCGTTCATATAAAACGGATACATCGTTATTCAAGTAATGCCATCGAGAAAGTAAAAACGGAAACAGAAAAGAAAAAAGAGATTAGCTATGCAGAAATATGTAATTCTATAGATAAAAAAGGAAAAAGAATCTTGAGTTGATTGATTGGAAATTAATTACAAACGATCTATGGACCAATATACAATTAACGATAACACATTATATATACATAATTTGTGTATATATATATATATATATATATATTTATTTATATTTTGCGAATGAACGCTAATTGGAAAGAAACGAGACCTACATCGCTAAAATGTTCGCACGATGGAAAATTCTCAGAGATGGACGATCAGAATGAAAAATCTGTGCTTCCGGTAATGTTTACTCTTTCTCTTTTGTGTATTTCTATAAAGAACAAAATGTATATATAGTATTTCGTTTCTTCACACTGGTTCCGTGCGTACGAACAATTTGAAAAGTGACTTAATTAATGAATATATATGTTATGTATATACAACCTTGGCTAGAAGTTTGGGTTCAGGGTTCAATTCCTGTACCGATGATGCGACGATTTCTTACCGTCCCGATGATTCGACTGCCTTGATCTTGATCGTGATTTTCTATGATCCCTAGATCTAGATCGAGTCCTTCTCTTACTCCTGGAAACGTAAGAACGCGAACGTTTTCGTCCTTTTGATCGTGATCGTGATCTGTCTCTGGCTCTTGATCGTGATCGTGTTCTTCTTTTCTCCCTGCCACGAGATTTACTTCGTCTAGTTGAATAGGAACGACTTCTTCTTCGACTTCTAGAAGGAGAACGAGACTTCCTCTTTCCCCGGGAACGCGATCGTGACCATTTCCTGGTCGCGGTACTGGATCTAGATCTACGACAACTTCTCGAGCGAGATCTACGACGTTTACGATTTCTAGATCTCGATCTGTGCTTCTTCGTCGACCTATAATTGCTCGAAGACCTTGAACGATATTCTTTACGTGACTTAATCGATCTAGACCTTGATTTGCGTTTCCGGCCACCACGGTCGGACGAACCACGGGACCGTGATTTCCTGCTTCTCGATTTACTTCTACTTTTGGATTTCCTCTTTCGATATTCACGATCACGAGCTTTGCTCGATCTTTTCTTCTTGGACGAGTTACGACTCGAGTCAGAGCTGCTCGACTCGGACGAGCTAGATTCGGAATCGGCCGACCCTGATGGAGTATTGGTCTTTGCCGTA